>NC_092872.1:268412087-268715420 GCF_028372415.1 Notamacropus eugenii
AGTGTGTGTGTGTGTGTGTGTGTGAATATAACACATACACAAGTTAACACAAAGTTATTTCAGGAGGGAGAACATGATAATTGAGGAATAAGAAAGGCCTAGAGGCTGGAAATACATAGAAAAGATCTAGAAGTTCAATTTGACTGGAATAGAAAGTTTATTTTAAAAAGTGATATGGAATATAGCAAGAAAGGTAGATGGGAGTCAGATTATGAAGGGTTTAAAAGACCAAACTGAGAATTTCTCATTTTTTCCCCTAGAAACAGTAGGGAGACATTGATGATTTTTGTGAGTAAGGGATGGGAGCCCCGTGTTTTGGAAATATCATCTTGGCAGCTGAGCAGAGCGTGAAGTAGAAAGAATGGATTGAAGAGGCAGCAGAGACCACCTAGAATGCTACTGCAGGGCTCAGAGTTGGACCCTACTGGACTAGATGACCCCTTGAGTAACTTCTAGGTCTAAATCTGTTACAGTGAGCCTCAGAAAGGGGGAGGGAGAGTAGATCCAAGAACAAAGGGATCTCTTGATCTTGCTTTTTTCCTAATTTAGCACCAGCGTATATCTCCAGCCCCTCCTATGTACATGAAGGCAGGATAGAGGGCAGAGGAGGGCTCCAGCACCCACATGTTGGTCCGCTGCTACATCTCCTACTGATCATCTCAGGCCAAAAGAGGGCCTCTCCTTCCCCTCAGTCCCCAGCCTGGTTAAGAAAACCAAGGGAAGATAATGAGGTTTAAGGCGATTTTCCACTCAGTTGGAACAAGGGACTGAAAGAAAATTATTCATCAAAACGTGTTCTCAAACTGTGAGACTTTGGGAACGTTTCCAGTATTCATTAGCTCTCGGGTTCACACTTCCACCTGGGTGCTGAAGTGCTACTTTGTCAAAAGCATGAGGATGAAATAGAGAAGCTCACTCCCTTCACTCATTTATTCATCAGTTTATTTTCTTCAATTGAAGAAAAAGAGCTAAAAGTAAATCAAGAGCTGACCTCAAAAGCCATCTAGGTGAGGAAACTGAGGGTCCATGGAAATGATTCCCTTCAAATCACACAGCAGAGCTAGGATTTGAACTCAGAACCCCTTGTGTCACATACATTTCTCTCTCCTCTGTACCATACTCCCTCCTAAATGCTTTAATCCCCAGTAACCCCTCCCCCTCCCCCACACATTGAATGCCTCTGTTATTTGAGACATTTTTTTTCAGGCAGGAATATTTTTATATCCCCTTTTGAGATCAAACAGACTTTAAGAGAAGCAGACTTCTTAGGATCATCCTTCTAGCAACACAAATCAAGAGTTAGAAGAGCTCTGAGATCTCATTTTACAGATGAGGAAACTAGGGCTGGGGAAATATCAGTGCCCTCCAAAATCACTAAGCGGACAAGAGTTGTTGGTGGAATTTGAACCTAGATTCTTGGAGTCCAGAACCAGTAGAGTTTTGTTTTGTTTTGTTTTTCCATTGCAGTACTCATTACTATAGGGCAAAAGCAAGCAGCAGGAGATCAGTGCTAGGAAGGTTGCTGTTCTTTCCTCAACTTAGGAAAGAAGCTGTGTGGCTCAGTGGATGGAGTCTCACTTCTGACACTAGGTAAATCATTTCACACACCCTGGGAAAATCTTAAAGAGTACAAGTTACAGAGGTGCTGCTAATTGGCATTGGTAATAGCAACTCCTTCTGTTCATACCAAAATTTAAAAAAAATCTTAGCTAGAAAGAAGATTTTTAGTCACCTGAGCAGGGAGATATGGTCCATATCTGGAAGCAAAGTGGAACTGTAGAAAGAGTGATCACTTTGGAATCAGAGAATCTGAGTTCAAATTCTGTCTTCATGACCATAAGCAAGTCACTTGACCACTATAGACCTACTCTACCATCTGTAAAATGGAGAAGGGATTATTTCTTCCAGATCAGTCTATGATACTATGATCTCTCAGGCAGACCAATATTTCCATTCCCCCCCTTTCTCTCCCAATATTTTGTTGTGATTTTTCTTCAGGCCATTGACATAGTAGCTCCCCCACCACCACCACCGCCACTCACCTATAACAAAGAAAAATAGGTAAGCAAAACAAAATGATACATCAGCCTTCACACCATTTTTCCAAGACCCCCTTGCCATGGTTGTCTCAAAGTTCTAACTTTCCCTTCTGGTTGTTGGTTTTATCAGCCCATGGGGCCCATTCTCCAGCATGACCACGATCTTGTCCATGCTGATGGAGCCAAGCGGAGCATCTGGATTGGTGCCTAACCAGCATGGAGCAGCAGCCTTTTCTCATAGGAAACATCAACGGAGACAACTTTGAATTCTGCCAGGTTTGTGCTTTGAAAGTTTCTGTTGTTCCCGCCTTCTGTCAACTTGCTCACACACATTTCAGAACAGCTGTTCTCCATTTCAGTTTCCTGCATACCTGACAAAAACAGACTTTGGCAGCGGTGTCACCAAGAAGGTGACGACGAAAGCAAAAGCAAATCGGGGGAAGGGCTGTGCAACCACTGAGCACACAGTCAGTGGCAGCTTGGAACTTAGCAAAGTTCTGAAGAAAAGGTCTTCACCTGCTCTCCCATTTTGCCTAGGACTGAGTCAACCTTTAACTCATTGTCCTGTCCCACCTTTTCACTCTCCTCTTTCTGTTTTCCTTCTTTTCGATCAATATCCCAGTCATACTATTCCCCACATATGACATTGCACCTCCCACCTCCAGACTTTTGCATGGGATACTGCCTCTACTTTGTAGAATCTCTTTGGTTGTTGCCATTGGATCATTTCAGTCATGTCCAACTCTTTGTGACCTTATTCAGGGTTTTCTTGGCAAAGATACTGTAATGGTTTGCTATTCCCTTCCTTTGCTCATTTTACAGATGAGGAACAGAGGCAAATGAGGTTCAGTGACTTGCCCAGGGTCACACAGCTAGTGTATGAGGCTGAATTTGAACTCAGGTCTTCCTTTAAAATATAGCTTAGGCACCACCTCTTACAAAAGACTTTTACTGATCCTCATAATTATTAGTTCTTTGCCCCTCAAATAAAAAAAAATGTGAATTTACTCTGTATGTATATTGTAAAGTGTTTCTCTGTATACACATCATTTTCCACCCACACTCACCCCCAGGGAAATAGAACCTTCTTGAGGTCAGAGACTTTCTCATTTCTTGTATTTATATCCCCAGTACCTAGGACAGTTGCTGATACATGGTAGGGGCTTAGTAAATGCCTACTATGTTGAAGGAAATATTAATATATCTCTAATTAATAGTTCTGTTCTTATTACTGTAATTTAACAAACATTAAAAGACTGTTAAGTGCTTGTCAGGTGTGTGTCAGGAACTAGAGATGTGAAGGGAAAAAAAGCATTCCCTGTGTATAAGGAGAGTCCGTTGTATCTGGGGAGGCGATATGTACATAATGACGTGTGACATTTGGTGATGTCATAGAGAGAGACGGACAGACAGACAGATGGACAGACAGAGACAGAGACAGAGCGACAGAGGGGAAGGGAGAGATACAGAGAGAGACCGAGAGATAGAGACAGAGAGAGGTGGGGGAGAGAGAGAGAGAGGGAGAGAGACAAAGAGAGAGAGACAGAGAGAGAGAGAGACAGAGAGAGAGAAATAATGGGGTGAAGAGAAGGCAGCCAAGTTAGGGGAAATGGCAGATAGCTGAGCTCAGTTTTGCAGGAAGAGAAGAATTCTGAAAGGTGGAGAAGAGGGAGGTAGTTCCCAGCAGGGAGGTCAGCATCCATGAGTGACAGGGAGGCAGCAGAACAGGAAAAACAAACAGTAGATTGACAGTCAAAAGCCCTGGGTTGGAATCCCCATGCTTCTGTTGATTTAGAAATCCTATAGCCTTGGGCCTCAGTTTGCTCCTCTGTAAAATGTGCTGCTTAGACCAGATGATCCCTGAAGTCCTTTCCAGCTCTAAATCGATGACATCAAGTGTGTCTAATCTAAAGAATTGCTAGTCTAGCTTGACTGGAGTGTAGTATGTGAATATGGTTAATGTGTAAAGCTAGCAGGAGAGGTTGGAGCTTTGAATGCCATTTTAAGGAGTTCATGTTTATAGCAATAATAGCACCAGTTATGGTGCTGGTCATTGATGTTTACATAGCATTTTAAAGTTTGCAAAGCACGTTAGAGACATTATTTTGATTTCACAACCCTCACATTAAAGGGTTATTGCTATTTCCATTTTACAGATTAGAAAAGTGAGGCTCAGAGGAATTCATTTTATAATAACAACTTTACCTACTGTATTTGTATGACACTTTGGGTGCTCGTAAGCACTCTATATACATTATTGCCTATGATGCTTTGATTCAGCAGCTGACAGGGTGCTCAGTAAACAAGCACTTCTTGTGCCAGGCACTCTGCTAATCAGGATTATAGAGAAAGACAAAAACAGTTCCTGCCCTCAAGGAGCTTTCTTTCTTTGCTTCTTTCTTTGTTTCTTTGTTTCTTTGTTTCTTTCTTTCTTTCTTTCTTCCTTTCTTCCTTCCTTCCTTCTTCATTCCTTCTTCCTTCCTTCCTTCCTTCTCTCTCTCTCTCTCTCTCTCTCTCTCTCTCTCTCTCTCTCTCTCTCTCTCTCTCTCTCTCTCTCTCTCTCTCTCAAGACAATTAGGGTTAGGTGACTTGCCTAGAGTCACACAGCTAGTGAGTGTTAAGTTTCAGATTTGAAGAGCTCATTTTCTAATGGGAGAGAGAATGCAAACAATTCACTCGGGAAGCATATGAGAGAATTTTCTTCCATTAACATTAAGGCAATAGCGAGATTTCTGACCCAAGAGTGTTTAGGAGCCAAAAGCCTTGGTTGCCTCCTTCCTTTACTTTGCACGTTCGTTAGAGATGATGTCATCATACGGAGACAGTGCCACAGATGTTTATACACAGAGGGTGTGTTAATGATACAGATGGGTCTGAGAAAGGTTAGCTGTTTAAGCCAGAAAACAATGGGGATTCTTTCAGCTTTCAAAAGACTCCTGCCAACTACAGATTTATTCTGGTTGAATTTGATGAGCAAAGGAAAAGCTTCAGAGAAATGGATAAGGGGGGAGGGGGAAGAAATATGTGTTTGTATAACTGTGAGTTGACAAAACAGCTGGAATATGTAACATGCTTTTTAAAAAATAACACAGAAAAAAAATTCTTGGTGTGAGTAATTTACACTTGGAGCGCCTGCTCTGTCTTTAGCATGGAGGGAAAAGCTAGGTGCTTCATGTATCCTACCTGGATTACAAAGCCCTATAGAGCAAGCCCTCAGGGAAGGATGTACTGTAAAGACCAAAAAGTGAAGGGAGAGGGAATCAACCAAGAGATCACCTCCTGATGAGCTGGGGTAGCTGCTTGTCATTACCTGGGAAAACACCTGGGTCAATAAGCATCTGTGTCCGGTTCTGTCTGGACATCTCTATTTAGGATCCCGCAAGGGCCGTGGATCAAAGAAGGAGAGTGGGAACAATTTAAACTTGTCCTTGGTGCCATGCAAGAGTCAGTAAGCAGACCCCTTGGGCTGAGAAGCTAATAGAATATGGCAGTGAAATTGTTTTGTAAACACAGTGGGGAATTTAGAGGTATTAGATCTTGTAGCATGGAATTGTCTGATCAGAGGAAGGCAAGGAAGATTTATTCATTTACAATCAAGCACATCTTTAGGGTTTTCTTTATTCCCCTAGTTCCCACCTATTCTCTGTCAGGGAGAGGAAACACAGTGTAGGGAGAATGGAGAGCTGGAAGACCCAGGCTCCAGTTCAGCCTCAGATACATGCTAGCCATCTGACCCTGGGCAAACTTAACCCTTCCACACTTTAGCCAACTCGGCGTGTCAGTCTATATTGATTGGTAGAGGAAGTTTCTGAAGTGAGTTCCTACTGACAAGGAAATCCCTGGTCCAGTCTCAACTCCATCCAATTGCATAAGTCAAGAACTGGATACAAAGACAAAAAATGAAACAGTCACTGACCTCATTCTGAAAAGAACATGTACACAGAGGTATATATACAACATACATAGAATTCATTTGTAAATTCACCTGGCCCTGGAGAGTTTTTCTTGGGGAGTTCATTGATGGCTTGTTTAATTTCTTTTTCTGAAATGGGGTTATTTACGTATTTTATTTCCTCTTCTGTTAATCTGGATAATTAAGACAATGTAAATAATAATGATTATAATAAGTACTATTTATACAACATTTTAAGGTTTGTTTTAAGTGCTTCACAAATATTGACTCATCTGATCCCTGCAATAGCCTCGCATTGTTGTCTTCATTTTACAGATGAGGAAACTGAGGCGGAGGATTGCCCAGAATCACCTAGTTAGTGGTTGTCTGAGGCAGGATCCACACTTGGGCATCCCTGACTGCAAACCTAACAATGTAGTCACTTTTTCACCTTGGGGGAAAGGTGCTACCAGCTCTCGCCAGGAAAAGCCCTTGGTAGGAGGCAGTATAGGAAAGCTATGAATTTTATGAGCTTGAGGCAAGAAGACAGAACATTCTAGTTGTAGGGGACGCCCTGGGAAAAGGAACAGAGAGAGAATGTGGAATGTGTGTTATGAGAGAACAGCATGGAACAGTTTGTCTGGAACCAGCTTGAGAAGGAATAACGTTTATACATTTGGACAGGTAAGTTGAAACTAGATGCTAAGCAGTTTTAAATGACAAACATGCATTTGTGTTTTATCTCAAAGGTAAGAAGAAATGTCATTCAGCAAATATTTATTCACTTCTCTGGGTTTCTGATGGTCCTATAACTAATGGGCCCATTTGATCCACCCTTTCAGTCTGTTTCTAGCCTTTCCCAACTTGACCCCTTCCTACCTTTCCAGTCTTCTGCCACTTTATCCCCTAAACACTGTCTCTCACAATTACAGGTGTATTGTTAGAATCCCAAATGATTCTAGTAGTAATATTGTATCTTTCACTTCTTTGAGGGATATGATTCTTAGAATCATGGAATAATGGGAATTCAGAGGAAAATATTTCTTCCATAATATTCCTAACCAATGGTAATCCAGACTCTACTTAAACTGTCAACTGGTCCATCAATGAAAGTTCCTACAATGCACCAAGTACTGTGCTAAGCACTGGGGATACAAAAAAATTTAAAAAGTAAAAAATAGACCCTGCTATCAAGGAGTTCATAGCCTAGTGAGGAAGACAATATATAAAGAACAGTATACACGTGAGATATATAGATAGACATCAATTGATACATGGATAGATAGATGATAGATATAGATAGATAGATAGATAGATAGATAGGAACGAAGGAAGGAAGGAAGAAAGGAAAGAAGGAAGGAAGGAAGGAAGAAAGGAAAGAAGGAAGGAAGGAAGGAAGGAAGGAAGGAAGGAAGGAAGGAAGGAAGGAAGGAAGGAAGGAAGGAAGGAAGGAAGGAAAAGATGGGAGGGAAGACATCAGCACTGAAGGGAAACGGGAAAGGCTTTTTACAGAAGGTGGGATTGTACAAGAAAAGCATTCCTACAGTAGCACACCGAACAAGTGACCATCTTCTTTCATCTAAACCATCCGTGTAGGCAGGCTTCATTAGGAAGATATTACAGCTACCTTTCCATATCTGAAGGCTGTCCCCTAGAAAGATGAAACTTAACCTTGGCTCACAGAAATTAAAACTCAGAGAAACAGGTGGAAGATGAAAGAGCCCAATTCAGGCCTGAGATCAAGAAAAACTTGCTGACAATTAGAGCCATCCTGAAGAGAATACATTGGCTGGGGAAAGAATGGATTCCCCTCATTGGAATGACCAGTTATCAGCAGTGTATATATTTGGGTTGAACTACATCAGCTGGTTAATGGGCATTATTAAGCCTACCATGTTACACTGTGAAATACACAAAATAAAACAATCTTTTATCTTAGAAAATCTACACAAAAATATATACATATCCAAGTATAAGGGGAAGTCCTCTCCCTACCCAAGAAACATGCAGCCCAGTCTCTCATGAATACACACAGTACTCATGGGGAGAATGGGCACAAACTTAGAATGGATGATGGGGAGGCATCTGTGTAGGGAATACATATGGTCAAGGCTACTCACTCCTGTGGTACCTACAGGGTCTAGAAGTCTTTCACTTCCTGTGGAATCCTAACAAAAGTCCCCAGTCCCAATATCTCTACTGGGTAAGTTAGTCATCTGAGCCCTTAGAGTCTGCTCCTGTCTGAAGCTCGACTCCAGATGACCAGGGCTGGCTCTCTCTTAAGTCCATTTCCAACTCCTTCTTGGGCTGTCAGATGTCTCATTTCTCAAAGCTGCCTTTTCTCTTGAGTGCCTATCTCTCTGTATCAGATCTGTCTGGAACAGGTATCTTTGTTCCATTAACACTGCTCAAACTTTCTCATTACTTTCCAACTCCTTCTGGGAAGGTAGCTCCACTCTTAGGTGTCATGGCTGATGGATGGTGGGGTGGAGGGAGGAGAGAAAAATCCCCTCCTCCCTCCACAGGCAGTTCCTGGCTTGCATTCTCCCAAATAGCCACACTCCAGAACTCCTAAGGATTTGGTTATTACAAGTCCTGTAAGAATGTGCCTGCCCCCCTACCTTGTTTTGTTCACCCATTTCCCTTCTGATTTGGAGAGGCATTCATGCTTTGTAAAAGGATAGCAAGATGGTAACACTTTGTTAACACATTAGAAACTTAATCTGCTCACACATCCCTTGATTTTTTATCAAATGAGCTTGATATTAGAGGCATTCTCTCTCTCTCTCTCTCTCTCTCTCTCTCTCTCTCTCTCTCTCTCTCTCTCTCTCTCTCTTTCTCAGTCCAGCTCCCCATTGTGCCCAGATAATCTTTATCCACCTAAGCATATACAGATTAAACATAAAATCACTACAAAGCAGTTTGGGTAGGCATATCTGAGGGGATGAAACAAGGCTTCATGTAGAAAATGACACCTGCACTGCCTATTAAAAGAAGTGAAGGCCCCAAGCTGGACATGAGGTGGGAGTCCATTCCAAGCACAGCATAGTGCAAAGGCAAGGAGATGACAAAGGTAATAAGTGCAAGAAGCATTAAGAAATCTGGTTTGACTGGACCATATTGTGCAGTAAGAGGAGTAATATAGAGAGAGGCTCAAAAATTCAGGTGGAGCCAGGTAGTGAAGGAGACTTCATCTTCAGACAGAGGCAATAGGGAATCGCTGGAGTTAACTGAGCAGGAGAATGACATGGTCACATCTGCATTTCAAGGAAATCACTTTGGCAGCTATGTGGAGGAGATTCACAATGCAGAGAGACTCATTAGGAGGCCAACTCAACAATCAAGGGAAGATGTGATGGCAGCATTGAACTCTGATGATGGCTGGTTAAACAAAGACAGGGCTTAGATGGGAGAGACACGGCGCCTTCCAACTTGGAGATTTGGGGATTTCAGTTTTCAGCAGCACATCGGGAATTCCTGAGCAACAAATAACTGAGACTTCCAGACTTCGAGGAATTTCTTTTGTTTAATTGTGAGGCAGACACAGTGTTTGGTTTGGGGTCATTTTACATGTACCAGAGATAATAGACTTCAGACTGGAAGACAATTCAGATACACACAGATGCAAACTTTGAGTTTCTCCAAGAGTTTTCCTTAAGTGTTTCTTCCTTTGCAAGAACACTGAATGTTCATTTCCGTGCCCACTAATCACTTTTACATGAAGTGATTTTTTTTCATTTTTTAAACGGCACCAGATGTTGGAAGAAACTTTCTCTGATTGCCGTCCAGGAGAAACAAAAGCTTTGAATTGCTTCAAACCTGACCTGCACCAAGGGAGCATGAGGCAGACAATAGCTGGCAGAATGAACCACGCTGGAGATGAGAAGAAAAGAAAACTGTAGAATGGCATCTTATCTGCTTTTTTCTTTCAGTTTTTTGTTTGTTTGTTTGTATCCTTTGTTCCTTCTTACGTCCAACTGGAGTTGATTTTCTGAAAGAAAAATTACCTCTTGTGAGAAAAAGTTTCCCAGAACAAGGGTGGAATTGGTTGAACAACGATGAAATACCTTCTGCGTGCAAGGCAGAGAAAAAGAATGAACTGCGGGAGAGAAAAGCATCATGGGATGGTGACAGGGAGCTGAATTTCAAGTCAGAGGACCTTGTTCAAATCACACTCCAAGCTGACTCTCTGTGTGATGTGACCTAAGGTTTAAGTTATTTAACCTCTCTGCACCTCATATTTAGGGCAGCTAGGGAGCGCCATAGTGCCTAGCTCCATGACCTTGGACAAGTCACTTAACCCTGTTTGCCTCAGTTTCCTTATTTTTTCAATGAGCAGGAGAAGGAAAAGGCAGTATCTTTGTCAAGAAGACCCCCAAAGAGGTTGTGATTGAAAATGAAAGAACAGCAATAAGGCTTCATTTACTCAACTTCAAAATGAGGGAATTGGATTAAATTATTTCTGAGGTTCTTCTAGCCCTAAATTTATGACCCTATTATCCCAAGAGAGTCAGTCTCAGGGATAGGAAGGTCTGGGTTGAAATCCTGCCTTGAACAAGAACTAGAGAACTGACCATGGGCAAGTCACTTTATGATCCCCCCACACCCTAACACTTTAGGTCCTAGAATCTAGGACTATAAATAATAGGTGATTTGCCAGTCTTATTGGTGTTGGTACATAATTCCACTCTACATGGAGTTCCATATTGGTAGTTCCCCTAAACTGATGAAACCATAAGTTCATATACCCAGCCTGCCCTCTGCTAAGTATAGAAATGGTTTATGGCCCTTTTGAATTATATATTCATTTATTTTCCTGATATTTCTCAAGATTATAATTAATCATGGATTCTAGATGGTCTACAATGGCACCAGCCTCATCCCACTGAAAATTCCCTGGAGTTTGAGGATTTGATTTTTCAATTACAAACATTTATTTAGTGCCTACTATGTGCCAGGAACTATGGATACAAAAATGGACTCTAGGGGTACAAAAAGGAAAGAAAGAGTCTATGCCTTGAAGGAGTTTATAATTTGATGGAGGAAGACAATGCTCTAGTTCCCCTGAGGAGGGTAAAAGCAAGAGAGGAACATGGAGAAGTCAAAGAAATGCCTCAGTAGTGCAGCTGGGTGAGAAATGAGCTGTCTAAGCTGAGCGTCCACCTACAATGGAGGTTGTCTCATCTTCCACTGATGGGGGCAGAAGGTGGTGCTAAGGCTGATGAGATCTTACATCATTGTGTTATTGTTCACTCCTTTCAGCTGTATCTGACTCTTTGGGACCCTATTTGGGGTTTTCTTGGCAAAGATTCTGGAGCTCTTTGCCATTTCTTTCTCCATCTCATTTTACAGATGAGGAAACTGAGGCAAACAGGGTGAAGTGACTCGCCCAGGGTCATATAGCTACTACTGTGCCTGAAGCCAGATTTGAACTCAGGAAGATGAGTCTTTCTAATTCTAGGGCCAGTGCTGTACCTACTGCACCACCTGGCTGTTCATATTATAACTAAAAGCAAAATAGTCTGATTAGATTAGGAAATATCATGGTCATTTTGAGTAATATCAAGCCATGTACAATCTAATGGACAACCAGCATTTTAAAGTCCCAAACTGGCCCCCTCCCCCTTCCACAGAGGCCCATGGCCAGTGTGTCTTCCCACTCATCACTCTCTTGCTTTCAACTGAATTCTCACTCTTCCTGTGCTCCCTCTGCAGCCACCACAGTAAAAGACCTTTTTGGTCCTTCTCTTACACTACTCAAGCTCCCAGTGCTTAAAGAGAAAGGAATGTTCCAGTCGCTCATACATAAGGCCCTTATAGCAGGCAGAAGGTCTGGTGTAGAGGGCATGAATTGCCCTGTGCCATGATACAAGGCTAAGTAAACCAGTTCCCCATCCTGCCCTCAGAGAGCCTATATTCTACTGAGTTATTGGGCAGCCTATTTGAGAGCTGTGAATTCTTTGCTTTGCAGTTCTTCATCAACTCTGTAGTACCCTAAGGCAAATGAATTTGTCTCTGTTAGGACAGGGATCTTATTTGTCCCACCTACTTAAGTAAAATCAAAACAGTGGGACATTCATTCATTCATTCAGACCTGCCTATCATGTGTCTCTAACTGGCATTGTGCTAGGCCAGGTACCATGGGGAATTACAAAGAGGAAAGAAGAGGTCTCTTCCTTCAAAGAATTTACAATCTAGCTGGAAAGATGATATGGGTGCACCTGACACTTCAATTAACAAGGAAAGTTAATTAATAAGCAGTTGTGATTTGGTGCCTAATCAAAAGGGAATGAGCCAGAGATTCAGCCTGGTCCCAGGAAACAGGGCTGGATGTGGGATCAGAGAGCTTTCATCAAAATCTTAACTCTGCCACCAAAAAGCCCCATGACCTTGGGCCAGTCCTTCAAATACTCAGAGCCTCAATTTCCTACTTTATAAAATGTGGGATTTCTATCAAATGCCCCCCCCCAAAAAAATTTCTTCTCATTCTCAGTTTGTGATTCTAGAACTCTCTGAGGGGAAAGAGGGCAGATTGGTTAAATACTGTCAGAAATCCCTTTGAACTCTTGGGGGAAAAAATGTCCTACCTAAAAGATTCAATGAGAAAAACTGTCTTTCGTGTTCTTTTACTTAAATTGTCACACTCCTCGAGGTGGCTTGTTTCTCCCCACTCCCACCCTTCATTCTGGTAACCCTTCTGCTCCTAGTTGCTATAGAGATGGCACAAAGGACTTATATTTACAGATTTTTTTTCTTCTTCTTCCAATCAGTTTCCTGAAAGAGCAGCATACACGGCAGCGTTTAGGGAAATTAGGTCATCGTAGCATATGGAGAAAATAACCTAATTTCAAACACCGCTATTTTAAACGAAGGCTATGAATAAGACATTACTCCCAACTTCATTTTAGATGCATTTAAGGGGGGGGGGCAGTTCATCTTTGATGCTTAATAATCTAGTGGTATTTTTTAAAACCTATTTTCATTCACTCTGGTCACAAATAATAAAATCACAGATTTCGAGTCAGAATGAACTTTAGAGGTCACCTAGCCCAAACCCTTCATTTTATAGATGAGGAAACTGAGTCCCAGAAAAGTCAAATGATTACTCAGGGGCTCAATAGATGGAAAGCAATAGATGTGGTATTTGAACCCAGATTCTCTGAATCCAGGCATAAGAAACTACTATCAGGAACTACTGTCCAGGGACTAAGGAACTATCAATGAAAACTTGATGAAAGGATCATAAATTAAGAATGGGGTTCAAGTAGTTCAAGTCCCTCAATTTACAAATGCATAAACTAAAGTCCAAGAAGTTTAAGTGACCCCCCACATAGTCACACAGGTAGAAAACATTGGCCCGATTGTACCCAAGTCTTGTGACTAGGAATTTAACACTCTTTCCTCTACACAGGCCACCTAGCTGTAGGAAAGGACCTTACTTAACAAGCTTTCTCAGTAAGGGGTCTGGTTGTTCTAGATTGTAGGATCACAGACTGAGAGCTGCAAACACCCTTCAAGGATGTCTGATCCATTGCACCAATGAGAAAACTGAGGCCCAGAGTGGAATAAAGAACTGGGCCAGTGACACAGTACTCTTCATTGACTCATGACTGGGTTAGTGGGACTTGCCTTGATGACCTGCAGCTAGCTTCAGCTATCTAGAAAAGATTTTATTTTCTTTGAAGATGATTTACAAGACTGCTCATCTCTCTGTTAACAATCATTTCACTGTTCTGTCTGGAGTGATGGGAATTAATAGTCTGGGGATCCAACCTACTCCTAAATTTATGGACATTCAGAACCCTGAGTCAAGATTGTAAGGTCATTTTCCCAACATTCCGTAACAAGGATGAACTTTGGTATATTCATAGCTTCCTCTTGATAAAATTACCTATTATAGGAGTTAGAATCCTATATGAAGAGGAGAAGGAAGAGGAAGAGAAGGAAAAGAGGAGAAAAGAAGGAGCAAGAGAAAAAAAGGAGAAAGAGGAGAGGGAGAAAGAGAAGTAAAAGGGGATAAAGAATGGAAGAAAAAAGGAGGAAAAGAAGAATGAAAAAGAAAGAAAGGAGGAAAAAAGAAGAGAAGGAAAAGGAGAAAGAGACAGAAGCAGCAGAAAGAGAAGGAGGAGGGGAAGGAGAAAGGGAAGGGGAAGAAAGAAGAAAAGAAAAGAAGGAAAAGAGCAGTGAAATACAGAATGCTCCTCACATTCAAACCTCTGGTGACCCCAGGTGGTGATTATTCATGTCTCATTACCTCATATTAGATTATGATGTATTTTATGAGAAGACTAAGACATCTTGCTTCCAATTTCCTCCCTACTTCTGGTAGACCCAGTTTGGTTACTCTGCTTGGAGAGCTTCATCTTCCTAATATGTGGACCTGTGAGACTGACCAGAAAGAATTATTTTCCGCAGGGGAATGTTCTGTTGGTTTTGCTGCAGCGCATTTTCTTCCAAAGTCATTTTTTCTGTGCTGTCATCACCTCCAATGCACATCTGAATGCTTATTAAAAAGGCTTATTGAATGGAGAAGTTATTTTGTACAAATCCTGGGGCAGAGGTTCTTGACTTGTTTGTCAAGCCTAGAGACCTTTGTTCAGAATAATATTCTAAATGAGTAAAATAAAATATGAAGGATTACAAAGTTATAAAAAATGTTCACAGACTCTCTAGTTTAGGAATTTCTGTGTTAGAGGAACCCATAGGATAGTCGACTAGGAAATTTTGGCAATATGTACATATAGTAATAATTAGCATTCATATCATATTTAAAATTATCAGCATTATCTCATTAGGGTCTCACAAGAATCCCATGAAGTAAGTACTAATACTATCCCTGTTACTGATAACAATGAGAGAGGACAGATGATTTGCTCAATCACACAGCTGAGGAAGTATCTGGAGCAGCATTTGAACTCAGGTTTTCCTAACTCCAGATCCAGCACTTTTTCCATTGTACCACCTAGCTGCCTAAATTATAAATACATAAACCATACATAGAAGGGTTAACCATATTTGTGAAGCAGATATGGGGTCAGGGAAGGCACCCAATGGGAGAGAAGTCTGGAATTTCCAATTTTTTCCTTTCCTGCTTTTCACCAAGATATCCCAAACTTTCCCAATCAAATTCATCTTTTCTTCCAATTCTTTTTTTCTCTCTTTTTGACTGTTAAAATGAGTAAATTTGCTGCTCCAACATATAATTTGCTGTTCCCTTAGTTTTCTCCTTCTGTGTGACAGAAAAAATTATGATTTATGGATATAATTGAATATCAATATGTATAAGAAATGAAAGATTCAAGGAGCACATGGGAAAACTTTCATGAACTGATGCAGAGAGAAGTAAGCAGCCCCAGAATAACAATGTATACAATAACTGCACCAAGAGAAGTGAGATAATTGAAGGGAAACAAAAAACCAAAATGAAATAAAACAGAACAAATAAACAAAAACTAACCCAATAGGGGTCCTGGAAGACAGGATAAGTCTTCCTCCTCTCAGCAAAGAAGTGGAGATTTCAAGGGCAGAGGGCCACATTCACGTTCAGTATTAGTGACTGCCTACATTATTATTGCTTGACTTTATATCCTGATGACAAGAAAGGGTTCAATTTTGTAAAGAGTACTTATATCTGGAAATGACTAGGATATAAAGACAATAGAATAGAATGTTTTTTTTTATTAAATCCATGTGTTTATAAACCAATTTGCCACTTTGTGGTTTTCTAGGCAGAAAATGGAAGTACTTTCATTGTAAACAGATTGAAGAGAAGAAGCATCACAAAAGATTTGATCAAAGAGATGAAAGTAGGTGGCGTAGGAGAAGAGTGCTGAACTTTTCAGTCGAGAAGACCAGAGTTCCATTCCTGATTACAATACTGTCTGTCTTGAATCAGCACTTATCCTCTCTTAGACTAGAAGAGAGCATTGGTAGAAAGATCGCTGACTCTGGAATCAAAAGACCAACCTACCTGGGCTTCAGTTTATACCTCAATAATTCCTGACATCCCATCAAGCTCTCATTCTGAGATCCTATATAAGTGGATCCTATATAGGGCAGCTAGGTGGTGCAGTGGATAGAGTACCATGCCTGGAGTGAGGGAGACTCATCTTCCTGAGTTCAAATCTGACCTCAGATACTCATTTAGCTGTGTGACCCTGGGTGAGTCACTTCACCCCATCTGCCCCAGTTATCTCATCTAGAATGAGCTGGAGAAGGAAATAACAAACCACTCCAGTATCTTTGCCAAGAAAATCCCAAATGGGGTCACAAAGAGTTTAATATGACTGAGAAACAACTAAACAACAAGAACATAAGTGGAAACGAAGATAAATCACTCATATAAAGAGAGCAAGAGGCAACTAAGAGGCCATCTTTCTTGCCTAATTGGTATCCTCACAACATTCAGAGATCTAGAGGAAGGTCTCGGGTGGATCCCCTCTGTAGTAGATTTTAAAAGGGCCTGACCTACAAGGCTTTGGGTGAGCCTTGATATTTTCAGAGAAAAAAATAGTTTCTAATTAATTTTTCCCCCAAGAGGATTTTTTTAAATTTGTTCTTTTCTTCATATTTTCTTTTATTTTGAAAATGTTTTTGATTCATCCATCTGTAGTTTCCCTTGACTACATATGTAGGCCAGGTCTACTCTAATCAGATAACTTCCACCATATTGGGCTCAGTTCACAGCAGCACTTTAGGAAGATCATTGAGAAGTTGGGAACCTTCCAGAGGATAACCACAATGATAAAGAAGGTCTTTGAGTTCATGCCATGCCAGAATTAATTGACCAAACTGGGGAAGTTTAACTTGCAGAAGAGAAGGCTCATTGAGGATGAGACTGTCTCTAAGTAGTTGAAGGTGGGTCATCTGATGGCAGAAGGGTAGGACTCTGGTGCCTGCACGATGAGGGCAGGATGCATGCTCAGAGGTTGGGATGGTGTCTTTCCCCAGGGTAAACCTTGGCAGCCTGCCTCTAGAAGACTGTCAGTAACATTTAAGACCAGTGCATCAGCAAGACCATAGAACATGTGTAGACATTCTAGAAATGGTTGTGATCCACCAACTGTGGATTGAGAAGGAGGCTCTTTGGCTGGGTATAGAAACACTCAAAAATGTTAGCTTCAGCTATCTCTTCTTTTGCCTCATTCTCTTTTCACTGTCTGTGGTGATTCCTTAGCTCACAATATCTGGTAAGAAACTGTGTTGAGGTTGGTGGTTCCAAAAGTTGGGAGAGTAAGTCACAGGACTATAAGTATAAGTCCCAGTCAGTTTTCACAGTCAGCACAGCATCAATATCCTGAGGAACAGGAAATGACCTTTGGGAATGATCTTTAGTAACCTTATGGTGAACAGGTTAGTCCAGTGGTCAGGCCACATCAGGACATGAACTTAGTGGGACCAATGTTATGTGTGAAGTTTCGAGCCTATTTCCCCAGAGACTGAGGTGGATGAAGGGAGAATATATCCTCAAGGGGCATGTGGGGGAAATTCCTGTTTGTTCTTAATATATGCTTGAAGTTAATATCTCTTTGTAAAAAGCTAATTGATTTTAAGTGGTTAAATGGAACTAGGGCCATTTTGGATCACAGGCTCTGAACAACAGAGGGAACATGGCCAGAGGGGGCTCAGCCAGTAGATAAGAATTAGCCATAAAGTACTCAGAGTACCCTAGAACCCAGAGGGGAGATATGGTTTATTTAGCTCTGACTCACCTTGGTCACAAAGTACCAAACTGCAAAACAGCAATGTATGGTTGTCACAGACAGCCAAATTTAGGCTCAGTGTGTGTGTGGCAGGGATGTCCTAACCATTGGAATTGTCCCCAAAATAGAATGAATTGGCTTGAGAGAGACCGTCCATTGGAAATCTTAAAGCTGAGACTGGCTATCTTGGTCCCTCATCAGAAATGTTGTACTGGGATTCTCTTTCAGCTATGGATTGCTTTGAAACAGGAAGGAATAGTAGATAAAGCCATAGACTTGAAATCATGAAGATCTGTGTTCAAATCCTGCTGCTCACACTAGCTTGTGACCCAGGGTGAATCACTTCACATCTCTGTACCTTAGTTTCTTCATCTGTGAAATGAGGGGTTTAAGACTCTAACTCTAAGCCTAGCATCCAAGGATCCCTTCTAACTTTGAGATTCTGTGATTAACAAAATTTGCAAGAAAGCCATGGAGATCTTTTACAAATGCCTCTCCCTCTTTGTAGAGAAAACCATTTTGTTTCTACAATTTCACCATCATGCCATTCTTCATTCTTGTGTTGTCTTCGGTAGCTGGGAGAGAGTTCAGAACCAGGACGTAGCTGTGAGTGACTTCCACACAGTGTTTATCAGCTTTTAGAAACAATGAAATAGAACCCTGGGTGGGACAAAGGATTGTGGGCTGAGATGAATTAATTGTTCCATTGATTTGGATACCTTGTGTGCACTTGGCATTCATAGTTTAAATAGACAGATTTCTTGGAAGAGGGATTGACTCAAGTGAAAAAAGAACACACTTTGCTGGTCATTCCCTGCCAAGCTTGTTGGGTGTTATTGGCTTCCATGACACCCTGTAGATGGAGGAAGGTCTAACAGATACTTAGTGTAACATGGTAAAGTCAATAAGCTAGCCACAGTGCTTTTCAAACAAGGAGGATGGAAGGCTAGAGACCATAGCCAGATTCAACTTTTCTTCCAAAGAACAGAATAGATTTGTTGAGACCCAAAAATAATTCCTAATCATCTGGCCTATTTTCATACCTTTCCCAAGGATACACATTCCTGGCAAGACTGTAGTATTCTTAATCACCTAATGGGGAAATTAACTGTTCATTTTAATTAGAGCTTTCAGTCTAGTAAATTGTCTTTGGAAAACCAATAGATGTTTCTCATACTCCCACAAGCCATTACACTGGATTTTAATTGCTAAGGGAAATAGACCTTCTAAGTAAATACTCCTTACCCCACGGGGATAATGCAGTTATCATTATTAGTAAATTATCATTATTAGTATGGTGGTCATCACAATTTAGGTTCCAGTTGATGTTTTCCAGCAATTCCTTAAAGTTAAGACATTTGTGCTGGGAATTAAGTTGGGGGAAGGGAGTGCTAATTTGGGATTAATTTTGAACTGTCTGCACTTAATGGCCACATAAAGTAGGAAGAAATGAGTTTTGGGAAAATGCTTACTTGTATCTGATTCTCACTGGCAATGGTCTTGTCAAGGAATCCAGAATTAGGGACAGAGAAAGATCTATATTTTCCCAGAGTTTCAGAGCACAGAAAATGTCATGCTGTTGTTTGTCCTTTGATCTCAAGGAGGACTGTGACATTAGTGAGGTGATGCCATGACATGCAAATGAATTGGATTTAAATGAGGCAGGGATGTGCAAAGTCACCAGCCTTACTTTCTCCTCTGGACTCATCTGGGTTCAGTGGCCAGATATAGAAAAGGATGACTGGAGATGGCCCCTAATGAGAAAATGTCCTAAAATTTGAGAGTGGGCAGAGGCAGAAGAAATGCCTGGAAATGGAAAAGTAGCTAATTTAGACTGGATGCCAGGAAAACTAGGAGAGTTACTCAAAGGTGGAATGAAAATCAAGCTGCGGAAAATGGATCACCTTCCCTCTTCTCCATATAACACAAGATGTCAGTCCACAGGCTGGATGACTACTTCTCCAGTGTGTTGTAGAGAGGACTTTTGTTCATCTATGGGTTGGACAGGGTGACTTCTAAGGTCCCTTCTAAACCTGAAATTTGAGATTTGGTAAAAACTAATGTTCATTGGAGATTTACAGTATTCCTACGTGACCTTCCATAAGTCATTTAACTAAAGAGCCTTCAGTTTCCTTACTGGAAAATGGAAGCCTTGAGCAGTCTCTAACATCCCTATCAGCTCTAAACCGTTCAATTTATGCTCTTATAGACTTGCAACATGAGTCTTCATGTCTCTCACATGGTTGTGAGTCTTGACTTACCATCTCGCATGAGTTTCAGTGAACTGGAGCTAGGTGGAGCAGTGGATAGATCAATGACACTGGAGTCACTAAGGCTCTTCTTCCTGAGTTGAAATCCAGTCTCAGACATTTATTAGATGCGTGACCCTGGGCAAATCACTTCACTCTTTTTGCTTTAGTTTCTTCATCTGTAAAATGAGTTGGAGAAGGAAATGACAAACCATTCAAGTATCTTTGCCAAGAAAATTACCCAAATAGGATAATGAAAAAAAGTTTGACAAGATTGAACAAAAAACAAATTCTTTCATCTAAGCAGAAAGGGGATCAGACTAAATGATCTATCTGTTTTTTCTACCTCTAACATTTTATTATCTTCTAATTCTAATGTGTCTCGAGATTTGAAAGCAAGGTTCAGCTAGTATTCTCCTATTCCTGCCATGACCCTGAAAGTATAATAGATTTGCAGTCATAAGACCTACTTTGGGCAAGTGTCTTATCTCCTCTGGGCTTTAATTCCCTCATCTGTGAAAGTGTTGCTGTTTGTTGTTCAGTCATGTTCAACTCTTCATGAAGTGCTTTGCCATTTCCTTCTCCAGCTCATTTTATAGATGAAGAAACTGAGGCAAACAAGGAAAGTCAGTGGCCCAAGTTCATACAACTAGTAAGTGTCTGAGGCCAGATTTGAACAAAAGAAGAACTCCAGGACCTGCACCTCTCCTGCATGCCACCTTGCTGCTCATGAGTTGAACCTCAATTGCCTCTAAGCTCCCTTCCAACTTGAAATCTATGATTCTATGATCCCCCTAAGATAGAAGCTATTAAGGGTAGGATGGATCCCTTGGCAGTCTGGTGGACCCTAAGGACCTCTTCTCAGAATCATGTTTTTAAATAATTGAAGGAAATACTCAATTTCAGTTAAAGGCGAGTGAAAATAAACACACAATTTTTTCCCATACAAATTCAAGGAAACTCTAAAATCTATCCATAGATGCTTTGGGACCCATGGACCCCAGGTTAAAAACCCCTTCTACAGTAAAAGCTGCTTTTCATATCTTCTTATTAACACTCGTGGTACCCTACTTTTACAATCCTATTTCATACAATTCCCCTCTATGTAGGTTACATTCCAGTCAAAGTGGCTCATTCTCTACCCCATCCCCCAAATACACTATGAACTTCCAGCCCTTTTCCTAGGTGGCAAAACTCAAATGCCAGAGCTGGGATCCAAAAGACCTGAGTTCAGATACTGCCTTGTGTACTTATTAGTTGGGCAAATCACTCAAGCTATTTCTGCCTCAATTTCCTCATCTGTAAAATGGAGATCACAGCAGCATCTACCTCACAAGGCTGTTATGGGGATCAATCCCCATATTTGGGAACCCTAGAGCATAAATGTAAAAATGTTATTAGAATTATTTTCCCATGCTGTTTTCTATTCATGGAATGTCCTCCTTTTCCTGTTTTGGTAATTCTTTCCTATCTTTTAAATCCAAATTCAATTCAATTAGATAAACACTTATTAAGAGCCTACAGTGCCAGATACAAAAGCCACTAAGATAATAAAAACAAGGCAGCTCTTGCCCCAAGGCACTTAAAACAATGTGTACACAGGTAGGTGAGTGTAACAAGAATTACAATAATCAGTGATAGAAGGTTTATTGTGGGGAATGGTGAGTGAACCAATTTGGCCATAACATAGAGTATATGAGGTAAGTAATATTAAATTAATATGGAAAGATGAGTGGGAGCCAGTGTGAAGAGCTTTAAATACTAGACTGGAGAGTTGTTGGTAATGATTTTGTTGATTATCCTAAAAGGAATAGGGAGCCACTAAAGATATTAGAATCAGAGAGTACCATGGTTGAACTTGAACATTATGAGGGGTATTTTGGAAGCACTGGAGAGGATGGATCAGAGAAGGAAGGGATGAGAGATAGGGAAGCCAATTAGGAAGCTCTTGGCAATAGTCTAGGCAAGTGTTGTGAAAATATACATGGGGAGAAATTCATATGAGAGATATTCTGGAAGCAGAGTTGACACATGATATATAGGAGATGACAGTCCAGGATTGGGAAACTGAGTGACAAGAGATCTTCTACACAAATAGGGAAGTTTGGAGAAGTAGCTGATTTAGCCAGAATGATGATGAGCTCTGTTCCGAACATTTGGGGTTTGTGATGCCAATGGGACATCTAGGAGGAGCTGTCCAAGACATAGTTGGCAATTCGGGAATGGAGCTCAGGAGGGACATTAATGCTACATATACAGATTTGAAAGCCCAATTCACGTGCCACCTCTCTGATTCTCCATGTGGATAATGCCCTTTCCCTTCAGAATTCTTGTAGCACTTTCTTTGCAAATTCCTATCTCCCTTCTAAGGTAAGTTTGTATATTATTATATAAATTATATACACACAGTGTACATGTAGTATATGTAGAATATATATATAACATGTGTGTAACACAGGGCAGAGTCAGCAGAAGAACCAGAGAAAAGATCATTTTTAAAAGACAACATTTTTAAAAGTAAGTATCTAAACTTCATTTTATTTAAACTTAGTATTTTTCCCAAGACTGATCTGGAGACCCTGCACACAGTAGACACTTAATGCATGTTTCTTCCATGAATTGGCTTATCATTCACTATGAACTTCTTATCCAGGCATACTTTCCCTTTTTTCTTTAGTATTCAAGGGGAAGGACTGAGGTAGTCTGGGAGCTGTGATTTTAAAATCTAATGCCCACAAAAATCAATGTGGGAGCTGGAAAGAATATTTAAGATCACCGAATCTCTGAGCCAACAACCACATTATGATTTTATAGAGGAAGAAACAGAGACCAAAAGAATGAAAATGACTTTTCTAAGGTCACACTTTTTGGTAAGGGATAGAGCTGGGATTTGAACCTAGAATAGTACAGTAAAAAATAGCATTGGATTTGGAATCAAAGAACCAGAATTCAAATCTCACCTCTGATACTTATGACTTCTGGGAGCTTGGGTAGGTCACTTAGCCATGTTGGGCCTCAGTTTCCTCATCTATAAAATGAGATGATTAGACCAGATGTGTTCTAACGTCCCTTTTACCATTAAAGCTAGGAACCTAGGAACCTGATTCTACCTTCAAGACTCTTTTCACCACACTCCTCTCTTTATCAATCAACAGTTTGGTTTAATGATCTCAGGTAATTCATAAAGTAGTCAGACAAGCAAAAAGTCCCCTTCCACCCTGATTCCTTTTATGCCCTGTGTTGGAGTCAATCTGGCCTCCTTGCTGCTCTCTCCCCCATCTCTAGGATGCTCACCTTCCTCAACTCTGCCTCTAACAATCCTTAGCTTCCACCAGGTCTCAACTCAGGTGTCAGGCATCTTGTGGTGTAGCCTCTGTCTTGCCCTAGTTCTTAGTGATCTCTTGTCTCATATTATTTTGCACGTATGTAATTGGTGCAAATCTATCTCCCACCTATCTCAACCCCCAAAGCAAAATGTGTACTCTTTGAGGTCAGGGATTGTTTTTCATTTTGTGTCTGTGTTTCTAGAGGGCCATATACTACTATTGGTGGAGTGGATGGAAAGAGGTCCTTGGAGGCTCTGATCCTACCTCTGACCAACAGTAACTCTGTGACCTTGGGCAAGTCACTTAACTTCTTAAACTATAAGCTGCCTAGGAGGTTCTGACCTGGACTGGTAAAATCAGAGGTTCAGTCCCAATATCTATATTGTGTCCTTAGGACCTTGATCATAGCAGGAGCTTATAAAAGGCTTGTTGAATTGTCATATGGTATAATTCAATATTTCCATGTCTTCCCATCACTGGTGCCAATCACAATTCACTTTTACCTTCTTTTTATTCTATGCAATTCTTACAGCTAGATGGATGTGGACAAAACACTGGATCTGAGCTCAGGAAGATCTGAATTCAAATCCAGATACCTGCTAGGCATATATGACCCAGTTAAATTCTGACTGCCTCAGTTTCCTCCACTGTGAAATGGGGATAATAATATTACTTATCTTACAAGGCTGCTATGAGGATCAAATGGAATAATGTTTGTAAAGCACTTTCTAAACCTTTAAAATGCTATATAAAAGCAAGCCATTATTATATTTTTCTGTAAATTCCCTGTAGAGAATGTGTCCAATATGCTGGTAGTTTCCTTTTGGTTCTTTCCATTCTCCCTGGAATCAAGGCAGGGTGTTCACTATCTACCTGTCATCACTCACTCTCATTACATTACTTCTAGGCAAACTTGATCCTGTAGAGTTCGTTTATGTTTCTTCTCCCTCACAGATCATCATAAATATCTCTCTGTGCCCTCTTCCCTTGCTCTTTGGGTCATTACTATTAATATTAATTATAACAATAACTAAAATTAATTTTATAATATTAATTTTATAAGTTATACTTTATAATACATGATAACTAGTAATAATAATAAATAGACAACATTTATGTAGGCCTTAATATGTCCCAGGAATTGTCGCAAGCACTTTACAAATATTATCTCATTTGGTTCTTACAAATTAGCCTGGGAGGTAGTTGCTATTATTATCCCCATTATACAGATGAGGAAAATGAGGAAAACAAAGCTTTAAGTGACTTACCCAGGGTCACATAGAGCTTCCTGACTCAAGGCCCAGCACTATATCCACTGCCCCACCTAGATGCTCTATGAGATCACAGCACAGGCATTTATAGATCTTAGCCCAGAGGTGTAAATGCTGTGTACACCCACCATGTTCCTTTCTCTTGCCCTTTATGTCATGCACAAGTCTTTATTCTTCTGAGAGCATAGTGTTTCATGATTCCCAGCCATTTGGTGCCACTGGGAAAATAATGGTGTTGACAAGACGAGCTTTCGTCAACACACCCATGACATCTTGGACTTTGTTGCTGCTGATTTCAACCCCTTCCTAAGTAGCTATTCTCAGCACGAGGGAAAAGGGAGATCCCAGGATCAGCACAAACTGCAGTCAAGACGACTGTCTCTTTTTTTTGCTCGGCATCACTCTAGTAGTCACAAAAATAATGGCAGTCAAATCATTATTATTTTTATTCACCTTGTTTTCATCTTTTTCAATGGAATTCAGATCAAAATGGTCTTGGGATAAGTCACTACGCTGATGTTTTTCTTTTGTACCGTATGTAATCTTCTGTAGACGATTATACAGATGGATAAAGTAACTCTTCTTTGTGATTGCACAAAAGCATTGTGGCGTAACCTCACCCTCTGTAAGTTCATTCACTGAAAGAATCCCTGGAACAATTCCAGTGGCAGGCAGAATGACAGGGATGATATGCACACCATCTTGCCTCTGCGTGGTTTTGATTTCTTCTGATAGGTGTATTCATTTTGAAAGCTTTTTATTAAATAAGTAATCAATCAACCCACATCTGTTCATTTCCTCCTATGTGCCAAGATCTGTGCTAATGTCTGAGGATGCATATAAAAGAATAAAACAATAAAACAATGCAGACAGAAGAATAAAATAAATACGAGGAACTTAATTTCCAACGGAGAACACCATGGGTACCTAGACAGTGTGTTCCAAACATCTGAGTAGATTTAAGTTCTAATGGTTTAAAAACAGACTAAGAGTCCATGAGTATATGGAGAATAAATGCAAAGAAAATACATGCGAATAAATTCTGGGGGGTTAAATAAAAGGTAGGTAGCAAAGAGGAGGGCTAGTAAGTGGGGGGACCAGAAAGATTTTATGCTGAAGGTGGTGCCTAAATTGTGTCTTGTAGGAGTGGAATGATTTATTACATGAAACTTAGAGATGAAAAGTATTCGGTCTATTAAAAACACTGATCTACAAAAATTTAAAAAGTGTTATATTCAGGTAACTACAGACAATCCAACCTTTGATAATAGTCCTTTTCTGTGATATTTTATTTGTTGAATTCTCAAAGATACATTAAGTTCTTCATTTGTAGTATAGGAGTTTGTCATAAGTTAATATATGAAAGATAGCTTCTAAGGGATGATAATGCTTATACAGCACTTACGATGTGCCAAGCACTGTGCTAAGTACTTTACAATTATCATCTCAACAACCCTGGGAGGTGGGTGCTATTATTATCTTCATTTTATAGATGAGGACATTGAGGCAAACAGAAGTTGTGACTTATCCAGGCTGGATTTGAACTCAGGTCTTCCTGACTCCAGGCCCTGCCATGTCTTAGTAAGATTTTGGTAGTTTCTAAATTTTAGTCCCTGCCATGGGGTGCTGCCCAGTTTTTATTATTTCCTCATATGATCTGCATTTATTAGATGGCACAGGAGAGAGCAAACTGGGCTTTGAGTCAGGAAGATTCATCTTCCTGAGTTCAAATCTGGGCTCAGATACTAGTTGTGTGACCCTGGGCAGGTCACTTCACCCTGTTTGCCTCAGTTTCCTCATCCGTAAGAAGAGCTGCAGAAGGATATGACAAACCACTCCAGTAACTTCCAGGAAAACCTCAAGTGGGGTCATGAAGAGTCAGAGATGACTGAAAATGACTAAACAACAGCCAAATATTAATATACGACAATATTAAATTAGTAATAATTTATTCTACCTGAGGTATTTCCATTTTTTTTCTTGGTGTTAATTTCATTCTGGATGAATTTACTTCCATCTATGACCTTTTTTTTCTGATATCTTCACAGAGCTCCAAGTTCACCATTCTCTTTCGGAAGTTTTCTTGCATGCTCTAAAATTCTATCTGTAGAAATTATCAGTAAATGACAATGACTGAAAACTCCCATTGTTCAAGGCTGCTTGTCCCATCCAAGAAAATGACACCTGGGGAAAGTCTTTTTTTACAACTAAGATAGGTTTCCACAGCAGGTAGGGATATGAAACATTCACAGCCCAGCATGGGCGTATGCCAGTTTGAGAAGAGCAGTTAGGTATTGACTGTAGGAAATGGCACCTGGACAGCCCAGTTCAGCAGCAGTAATTATCTGTAGGATACTAAGAGGGAGGAGGGCTTCCACTGTGGAAGACCATGCTTCTACATAGACAGCCAACCCTATTCTGAATTGGTAGAGAGAAGCATAAGACAATGAAAATCTCTTTGTCCAACACAGGGACCCAACCCAGTCACAGTCCTCTGAGTCTTCTAGGTTCCCTATCTTACATATCAGTTACCTGTAGTTTTCTGAGGCATCTGCTTAGTTCAAGAACAGGAATAGTAGCATCTAACATTGAAATGTGGCTTTAAAGTTAGCAAAGCATATTCTCTGCTGATCCGATGATGGTGCTATTATCATCCCCATTTTATAGATGAGAAAACTGAGTCTGGGAGAGTTTTTTTTTTTTAGTGATCTTCCTAAAATCACCTAGCTAGTAAGTACCAGGCAGGATTTGAATCTGGGTCAAATCCAATTACCAGGCCTGCTTTCTATCAATGAGGCCGCCTTGCTGCCTCCATATAGCTAGATACTGAGAAGATGGCTCATGGAATTTGTGTTCCCTGGGTCTAGGAGCCTCCTTGATGTTCCACATCATGTCTTTCTGGGGTTGGAGAAGCAAGAATAAATAAGACCACAGCATGAAGTTAATTAATGAAACTGGTCAGCCACACTTGGGGATGCTTCGCTTCCATGTTGTCCATCTAAAACTCCTATGGAGCCTTGCTGGTTGTCTTGAGAATCTGTGCATGTCAAAGGCCTTGGCCTTTGATGGTATCATCCTACATGCCTTACATGTCACCAGATGAAAAGAATCCATTTTAATTTTATTAGGTTGGCAGTTCTCTTGTCAAATCACAAGAGGCAGCTTCATGAGACACCACTGAAGCTAGAAATACATTTCAGAGTGGTATTTTTGGTCCAGCCACATGTGGATATATTTGCGCAGAAAGACCTGAAGGAGAGAAGAATACAAGTATTTTTAAATCTTACCACGCTTTCATCTTTCTCACTAGGCTGTCCCTTGGCTGACATAAGCCATTATTCTCTCTCCTCACTCAGCCTCTCAGATTTGTTCTTCACAATCCAACACATTTCTCATCAACTTGTTGTGCTCTCTGACACATCCCAAGTAAGTTATTTATTTTGACAGTTGTATATGTAATACATCTAATGTGGGTTGAACCTAACAGTCAGATAACCAGTTATTTCAGTCCTGGGAAATAACTTCATTATCTTGTGAAATGTACTTTTCAACACTCCATCCGGGAAGATAATGAATGATATTACATCTCAGATTTGCTGCAATTATCTTTGAAGCTGAAGATTTCCTCTGGAACCATCGGTTGAGTACAGGTGAGATGCATTTTTTTTGGTGTTGTGCTTTGGCACAAAATCCAAGGACTCTCTACCTAGAAAACTCAATGCCCATGCACCCCAAGCTTGGATTGAATGTTCCTACAACTGATCCTTGTTCTGTATGATTGCTGGCAAGGCTAGTCACCTCTTTCTGGGCACCTCTTTCTTGCCCCATCTATAAAATGAGAGTGATCAACAAGGTGATCTCTAAGCTTCTATCATGACTCTGATGGAAAGCCTTTTTTGTTCTAAATAGAATGCGAACACATAATTCTTCAAGGCAGTTCTTCCTCTGTTGCCCTAACTAAGCTTTCTAACTTTCAGTTCCTTGCACGTTTATTTCATGAAGCTCAGAGCTGACCCAAGGCAACATGGTGAAGTCATGAAAGGGTTACTTCGTTTTTCCCTCCTCTTCATTTAATCCTTTGTCATTGCACATGATTAGGAACAACTTAACTGCTTTGTGATACTGATAGCAATAATCAATCAGACATTTATTAAGCACTAAGTGCCCAGCATTGTGCTAGGTGCTAGGGATGCAAGGACAAAAATGACACAATTCCTGCCCCAAAGTAGCTTCTTATTTTAAAAAAGTGACCCAATGTATATGTAAATAGGCAGAATGAGGAGAGTGACCAATGAGGACCCAGTCCTTAAAGTATTTTCAATATTTTCTGCCTGCTACTGATCAGTGTGAAAGCATGGTGAGCCGGCTGCTGGAAGTGCATCATGGAGCATCCCCTTCTCTTCCTGCTTCAGGACATATACAAGTATTCCTTATTTCCTGGCTATTTACTAAGTGATTAAAAAAACAAAAATCTGCTAAATCTTTAGTTGTCATCTTAGCCAGAATGGAGGATGCACCAAATGGTCTAAAAAGATAAACTCTTTCTCTATTCCCTTGAGGCTTTTGAATGAGGAGAATGAAATACTATGGGCTTACAGGTGGGGGGAGAGGTAACAGGAGTAGCTGTGGCAATGGCCCGCCACCTATGGCCAACTGCTTTATCTCCCCATGTGTTCACCATATGGCCACAGTTACATGACGTCACCGTTTCTTTGGTTTCTTTGTGTTTATTGTTGCCTGGTCTTAGATGAGTGAACAGCAGAGATTGAACAGAAGAGGCTATGACCCCGTGAATTTCAACAAGGTGAAAGAGACATCAACGTTCCCTTCAGCAATAATAATAGTAGTAGCCTAACCCAATGTGGAGCCAGGTCTTATCAGTAACCTGCTTCATCCTTCTCAATAATGACGTATGACTCACCCAAAAGTAGATTTGGGGGGGGGGGATGTTTTATAGTAATCACTTCAAGTTCAAGTCTATTTACGAGCATGTAGAGGGAATGTTGTCCTACTTCATACCTGATGATGAATCCTCAGTAAATATCTCTTTGTTAAGTGATACTGGAGAGATGCTAGCTGGTTGATTAATATTGGAGAAACATGTAAGATTAGGGCTCATAAGTGATAGTATTAGAGAAAACTCCAACCACCCTCAGTTACTTCTAGAACCTTGAGGAGAGAAATAGTTAGTCATGCTCTAGACACATAGTCTAGTCCAAGTATGAGTTGGAAGAGTATCTTCAGAACCTTAGCTATAGAAACATGTAATATATATATATTTACATGTATACACACATATGTATATATTATACATACCCACATACATACACATATATACATGCATGTGTATGCATGTACATACATACATATATATATACGTGTATAAATAAAACAGATATAAGGTGACTTTGGAAGGGATAACACTAGCAGTTTCAAAGACTAGTAAAAGCCTCAATAGGGAAAAATATAAAACAAGTCTTGAAGGAAAACAGGGATTCCAGCCAATCGATCAACTGGCATTTATTAAATACTTACTATGTGCTATATGATCAGAATACAAATGCAAAGAAAAAAGTATGCCCTATTCTCAAGAAGTTTACACTCTAAGAGATGAAATAATATGTACATATATAAGAAATTGATACAAATAATAAATTATATTATATTATATATAATAAATATATATTATATAATATATTATATAAATAAATATAGATATGTATCTATATTCGTATATATAATATATAAATATATATATAGAATTAAAACAAAATGAATACAAAGTAGTTAGGGAAAGAGGACATTAGCAGCTGTGAACATGAGGAAATCCATCCTGTAGAAAGTAATGCAAAAGTTGTGCGTTGAAAGATTCAATGAAGAAGAGATGGGGAGTGAGTGTATTCCAGGCAATAGGGGTGGCCAATGCAAAGGCATGGAGGTAGAGTACCATGGGAGATGAGCAGTGAAAAGGCTAGTTTGACTGGACCATAAAGTTCAAAGAACAGAATAATGTACTATGAGGTTAGAGAGATAACTTGGGGCTCAGTTATAAAGGACTTTAAAAGCCACATATAGGAGTCTGTATTCCAAGGGCAGAGGTCAAGAGGGAGAGCATTAGAGGTGCAGAAGACAGTCAATGCAAAGTCATGTTTATGGGAGATGAAGCAACAAGTCACATTTCTAGCACTTTAAGGCTAGTACAACATTTTACTTAGTAGGCATTAAAAAAAAAAGATTGTCACTAACTTAGAGGTAAAGAGACTGATATCTAAACCTTGAGACAAAGGTTGAAGATGCAGAACTCAGAGATGCAGGTACAAATGACCACAATGAGAGAAAGAAAAATGGCATTATAGACATCCCAGGTGAGAATGGCCAGTCTGGGTTCTGGAAGACTGATGCTGAGATAAATGCTTCCCTCCTCCCTCTAACTAAAGAGAGCAGTGGACTACATAGGCCCAATGCTATGTGCTCAGTCAGGGATAACTGATCTATCAGTTTTCTTAAATTCTCTTTGTGTGTGTGTGTGTGTGTGTGTGTGTATGCGTGCACATGCACACTTTGAGGGGAAGGAAGATATTGAGAAGTAACTGTGATTTTTTTTTTAAAAGCATCATTGTACCATTTTATAAAACAAGCTACAAATAAAGAGATAAAAGCCTAATACAGAATTTCAATCATCAGTCATTCAGGACAAAGAATCTCAGGGCTAGGGGTAGGGATATATTGCAGACTTCTTGGATTTCTTGAATCGCAACAGATAACAGAGCAGACTGTCCTGCTCCACAGGTACATACAGGCTGTCAGTTCACACACAATGCTATATCTTGTGGGTGAATAACCACCCAGTATGTGGGAAGGGGGTCTCAAATAGATGCTGTTGTGCCCTGTATTGCTAGAGCCATGATGATTGATGGCATCCTTTGATATTAATTTTGCTATACAGCATACCTCATTCATATAAACAGGCTTGATGATGCCCAATTAGTGGGGAAATAAACTTTATTTCTGCATTAAATTTTCATTACTAGCATTCTATTTCCAGGATTCTTAATTAACAGCTTCAGTAAGGTTAGTCGGTACACACTGGTTTCTTCTAGACACCAGTACAGATGGTAGGATGAGAAGCTACTGCCACCTAGTCAATCAAGGGCTGATCTACAGCTCAGTCAAGAAAAATAAAAAGGAAGAGAGGGAATGGGAAACCCTCACAACTGGCCAAGCCTTTGTCCCAAGATGATCTCAGAACCCGATATAGTTAATCTCAATTTAGGAGAAGTCAGTGCAGACAAAGGCGTCTGGTCTCTGCAATGTGTTGGGACAGAGAATTACAGAACAAGGGGGTTCTGGGCTCTTTTTTGTGCTCAATGCTTTGATTTGATATTTTACTTTAGAAGGTCACTATGGCAATCATTGCTGTTGTCATAGTATAATTAATGATTACTATTAATGGATAGATAGTATTTGTATAATGCTTTTAGATTTACAAAATGCTTTCCACATATTGTCTCATTTAATCATCTCAATAACACTTCAAGGCAGGCTTTTTATTAGTCTCACTTTACAGGTGAGGAAACTGAGAATGAGAGAGATTAAGTGACTTTCGCAGCTATTAAGTGGGTAAGGAAGGTTCTGAACTCAGGTCTTCTCAAAGTGTAGGGCTCTATCCATTGTGGCACCCAATTTCTTTTGTGCCCAGAGCCCCCAGTGTGTACAGTAACCGTACTGACACTGTTCATTAAGAATCTTGGAAATTTAATGCAGAAATAAAGTTTATTTCCCCACTAATTGGGCATCACCAAGCCTGTTTATATGAATGAGGTATGCTGTATGGTAAAATTAATATCAGAGTTGACTTTCCTAAAACTTCCAAAGGGTCCTTATATTTTCTCTAATTCAATAAAATTTTGATCTCCCAAGCAAATGAGTGAAAGAAAAGGTACAAGAACAAAATATAAAGCAGAGACAAAACTGTTGTCTTTATAAAATGATAATGCTATAGATTTGGAGCTGGAAGAGATCTAAGAGAACTAGTCTACCATCTTCGTTTTACAAATGAGGAAAACTGAGACTCAGAAGACTGAAGAAACCTGCCCAGGATTGCACAGATAGTAAATAAGATCATATATGTATATCTGGAAAGGACCTCAGAGGGGCAAGGGAAAGGACAGAGTCCCTAAGACACCTGTTAAAGGCCATCACTAGACAGACACAAGCAGAGAAGGGCAGAATGGAGCAGGAGATGAATTCCTCTTACCATCTTTAGCTTCTTATTTTAACTCATTTGGGCTAAATTAGTACTAATTTTGGTTGTTTTTATCTGATGAAAGACATCTAGAACCAGCAACAAACTCTAAAATCAGCATCCTCTCAACTTTGCAACCTTAGGCAAAACCTGTGAACCCTCTCTAGCTATGATTCTGTCCAATAAAAAACAGAGTCTACAATGGGGAAGAACATGGAAAATCAGTTGGTCCAATTTTTCATTTCACAGATGAAGAAGTGGAGACTCAGACATGTTCTCTATCTTGTCCATGGTCACAAATAGAGACTGACAAAGCCAGGATTTAAATTCTGGCACCTGTCTCCAAATTCAATGATCTTTCCACTACATTTAGAGTGTTCTTTACTTCATCTCCCAGTCTTTACACTGGCCCAACCTCACTCCTAAGATATTCTTTCACTTCCTCTTCCCCTTAGAAAATCTCTCTCTTCCTTTAAAATGCCCCTTAGTGGTGGAGCCAAGATGGCAGATTACAGGAAGTAACCCAGCTGAATTCTCCTAATATTCCCTCCAAATAACTTCAAAATAACAACTCAAATGAAATTCTGGAGTGGCAGAGCCAACAAGAGGCCAGAATGAGACATTTTTCTAGCCTAAGACAACTTTGGGGGTTGGTAGGAGAGTTCTGTGACACCAGAAGGGAGACTGGCCCTGAGATCAGCAGCAGCAGTAGCTATGGGTCCTCAAGGTGACTGTGATAGCATAATGTCATCAGAAGCAGTTTCTGGAGCTCTCAACCCAGAGACAGTAGGGAGGTCATACAACAGGTCAGAAAGAGAGTACAAGGGGCCCTTTGCTGGAACTGGGTGCACTTGGCACTGATGGGCAACTCTATTACTTATGTATAGTTCTGGTTTGGAGGTTCAGGGCAAAGAAGAACACTTACAGCTGAGCATAAGTGAGCAGGGGCTCTGGTCACAGTTCCAAGACCTAGAGGAACATTAGTACTACAGGAGATAGGACACCTAGCCACAGTTAAAGGCCCAGAAGGAGTTTAAATACTTGTGGGGGCAGGTGGGGGAGGAGTCTGTTTTGGGTAAAGACCAGAACACAGACCAGGAGAGCAGCGACCACCACTCTCCCAGGATCATACCACCTTAGAAGCACTGAAAATTTGAAGAACCTCAGAACTGACTATAATGTTACTGAGATTTATGTTAATGAAAATTCTTTCCCAACCATTAATAGGCCTCAGGTGGAACCTATTGGGGGAGGCTTCTTTTGTTAATTAATGAGTTACTGGGTCAGAGGGTTCTGTTCTCCAGCTCTGAAAAGTGTATATATACTCTGAGGTGAGGTTTTGCTTTGGGGACTTACTCTTTGGAAGAATGTTCATGTGATACGACCAGATGAGATTCTGAGTAGCCATTAGGGAGCACCCCCCCGCACCTACCCTAGCTTTGAAAACCCAGATGTTGGTGATTGTCTCTCTGGTAACTATGTATGTATATAATGGTCAGACAGTTGGATCTGTCTGTTGATCTGTGATGTATGTATTGCTTATGGTCAGACAGTTAGAAGTCCTGTCTGTTGGTCTTTATTTCTCTGCTTATATTTTCTCTCTTGGTATATGTGATTAAAGAAGGTTGTTGACCTCTCAAAAGTTGCTTTCCTTTTAGAAAAGCAGATCTAAGAATCTGTGCAGCAGGCCCTCCTGTGTATGCTGGGGTGCTTGCTGCTATACCAACTCTGAAAATAGCACCTCCAGGCAAGCTGAGTCCAACTTTAATATAAAGTTCAAAGTCAAGAAACTGACTGGAAAATAAGCACATAGCAACAACAACAATAACAAGAGAACTTGACCATAAAAAGCTACTGTGATAGCAAGGAAAACCAAAACAAACTCAGAAGGAAACATCAATGTGAAAACAGTCACAAGCAAAGCCTCAAAGAAAAATGCTGAGTGGACCTGAGACCAACAAGAATTCCTAAGACAGCTAAAGAAAGGAAAAATAATGCTAGAGGTGAAATTGGGGGAAAATGAGAGTGATGCAAGAAAATTGTGAAAAGGGAATTAACAGTTAATAAAAAAAGATACAGAAAATACTGAGGAAAATAACAACTTAAAAATAAAATTTTTCCAATGGAAAATCACAAAATTCACTGAAGAAAACAATTTCTCAAAAATTAGAGTTAGGCAAGTGGAAGGTAATTACTCAATGAGACAATCAAAGAAACAATAAAAAAGAAGAAAATATGAAATATCTCATCACAAAAACAATTGTCCTAGAAAATAGACTGAGGAGAAATAATTTAAGAATAACTGGGCTACCTGAAAGCCATGATAAAAAAAAAAGATCATCATATTTCAAGAAATTATAAAGGAAAACTGTCCAGATATCCTAGAACTAGAGGGTAAAATAGAAATTAAGAAAATCTGCTATTCAACTTATATAATATATCCCAAAATGACAACTTCCTGGAATGTTATAGCTACACTCTAGAGTTGCCAGATCAACAACAAAAAAAATATAGCAAGCAGCCAGAAATAATTCAAATAGCATGGAGTCATAGTCAGGATCACACAAGATTTAACAGCTTTCATGTTAAAGGAGCAAAGGCCTCGGAATATGATATTTTGGAAATAAATGGATGCAGGATTTTGACCAAGAATAACCTAACTGGCAAAACTGAGTATAATTTGGAAATACATTTTCCATGATTTCACATGTATAATGGATATGCTGCTTGCCTTCTCAGTTGGTAGAGGTGGGGTGGAGGGAGAGAATTTGGAACTCTAAATTAAAAAAAGAAAAGAATGTTTAAAATAAATGATTACAGAAAAAAAACTGAGCATAATCCTTCAGGGGAAAAATGGACATTTCATGAAACAAGGACTTTCAAGCATTCCTGATGAAAATGCCAGAGATGAATAGAAAATTTAACATTAAAAAACGGCTCAAGAGAAGCATAAAAGCTTCCTGAAATGACTCATGTCCAAACTCAGCAACCCTGGTTGATGTTTCTCCTACCAAACTTTGGATTGATACTCAGTTGGCTTTCCTTTTCATTGCTGGTTATGTATGAACAACACATTGAAATATAAAGTCTTTTCCAAGATTCTCAAAGTTACTTTAAAATGAATTTCTGTTTCTTTATTTCACTATTTTTATTTACTATATAATGATTTAAAATTTCTTTTTGTATCTTAAGTAAAAATGTCATCGTTTCACTTCATTAACATTTTCAGATTTTGCTGTTATGACATCATGGTTTGTTTTTTTTATAAATGTGAAGGTTGAGACTTGGTGTTAATTTAATTTTTTTTAGCTTCCCAAACTGTTCAAACTCATAGTATTTTAAAGGCAGCAACTACCAAATCCATTCTAAGAAATTACTGACACTCTGCCTCTCTAATAAGGAATGTGCGTAGTAACTGAAAAAATGTACCTCGAACATTTCTACAGAACTCTTTCCTCATCCCATTATTGTCAATTCCCTTCCTGTTTGAATGTGCTGAACGTGTATTGATTTTATATTGATTATGTATGTTTATTCTATATCTACATATATATATCTATCTGTTTTTTTACTGGAATATAATTTATATGTGTCATATATACACTATATATGTGTATACACATATGTGTTTATATACATATGTGTGTGTAGTCATTCTTTATATTCGCATCCCTAGCACCTAACACAGCACCTGTCACACAGCAGGTACTTAACAAATGATTACTGATAATAGTCTCTATATCCTTGCTACCTAGAACTGCCATGTAGTGGTTGCTTAAAAAATGCTTTCTGATTGACGGTCTTGATAATCCTAGAATTTAGCACAGTCATTTGATAAGCACTGGTGGATTGATTGATAGTTATGCCATCCAGAGCAGTTCCCAAATTCTTGAAAGAATTCATAAATAAAGCCTGTTCCTTCAGTTCTCAGAGGAGAATGTTGAACACAACTGTTGCTCTCAAGTTTTTCTGTTTACTTCATGAAAGACCTCTCTGAGGCTCCAAGGCAACAACATGATTTTTTTAGTTCCCTTAAAAAAGAAAACTCCTGAACCATAAATGCTTCTAACAACTCTATTTCAAATATACACAGACCTGTGGTGCAGTTCGTGGCTTTAAAGAACACCTTTTTCTCTCTTCTAAAAGGACTCAGATTATAATGTCAAAACATCTGGAAATTCTGTTATTATTAATTATGATAATTATTTCCTTGAATGCTGATGCAACTCACCAGGCCAGTGAAGCCTCCTCTCATTTTATCAGCAACTGAAGATCAGCATGACTGCTCACACTTGGGCCTGACCCTGCATTTTCATAACTGGCCTTGGGGATGATTGGAGCGCTCCACTCAAGAATGCATTTGGCTCAATCCTTCTGACCTCTCAAGGCTGCAGAGACTTAAGTCTGGGTATCCATGACATCAAAACTGATGCTTAAAAAGGAAAATATTGTAGTGATTTTGCTTCTATGATGCATACACACACACACACACACACACACTCAACTCCACATACTCAAGGTAGTCTATAGGATCACTATTGATTGAAACTATACTGAGGGTCACCACTGGGATGACACTGACATTCCTGTGAAACTGCTGTCCTCTGAAGCATTCTGTGTTCAATCGAGTGAAGGAGGGCTTAAGAGTGATTATCAATAGGAACAGTTGCTGTTTCCCTCCCTAACTGATGTAGTTATTTTTCTTTTCCTCATTAAAGGGGCCATCCCCTGGCTACTTCTTAAACAAGTCTATTCACCAAATGGACATTACCTCACCCCAAGTGAGTACCTGAATAGGCCTTGGCCTAAAAGGGCCAAGGTCTCCCTTTGCTGGGCAATCTCCAGTCATCCTGATGAATATTGGATTCAGATGGATCTGGAGAAGAAGTGAGGCTGGTGACCTGCACAACCCTCCCTCACTCAAAACAAAGTCAAGTGCAAGTCATGTCATCATTTCTCTGATGGCTTGGTCTTCTTCAGCAACGAAGGACGAACGCAACAACAATGTTCAATCTCAGGTACATACACACACATATATACATATATGTGTGCATGTATATGTATATACATATATCAATGTGTATATATGTATATGAATGTGTGTATACATAGATATAAATACATGTATATCCGCCCAATGGTTTGAATTGTCCTAAAAGATTAACACTGCTTGAATCTGCTTGCACCACTTCTCATCAGACCTGGGATGTTCTGAATCACTCAGGGTAATAATGGATGGGCCTTCTTCTCCATATGATTATGGAGAAAGGCTTTAGAACCTTCAGCCTGAAGAACCATATGGACAATGCTCTTGTTTCTCAGGAAGGTACACTGATAAGGGAGTCCCTTCTCTCTAGAGAAAGTCCTTTCCCCATACTCTCAGACTCGGAGACACATGAAACAAGCCTCAAGATTGAAATTACCAGAGCGATCTTCCTCCTCTTTCAACTGAAAGGGGTTCATACAGCTTAGCAAATTCAGATACTTCTCCTCTGCAAAGGAAGATGGACTTCAGGAACATATCTCATGAACTCTCCCCTCGGGCCATTTGGATAAGCACACATCTGCTATGTGCCATGTGTTGCTGTTGTCTTGGACTAGGAATGTCTACTTTCATTTGTCCAGGCTTTTTCTGTGCTTGGAAAAAGAAAAAAAAAAAACTAAAAGGCAAAAAGTAATCAGTAATTTGGAGTCTGAGAGCTCCCCTTTCAGGCCATTTGGGCAGGTACACATAGATTGCAATGTGCTTCTGTAAAAGGCAACCATAAGTGACTGTATTCCACAAGAAAAGTCACAAGGAAAAGGAAGGAAAATGGATAACATAATAAGACAGGTTTGCTGGCTCTTTTCAACAGACCAATCCAGAGAAGTGGACCAGACCCAAGAGGTCATGCCAGACAAATCAACCTGTTTAGCTTCAGCAACTGAAAATCATCCTCTGTGGAGGTACTCGTGAGTACCTCCACATCAGCTACTTCATCTTGCCTTAACCTCTGAAATCTGATCAGGAATTACAAAAACCCTGTAAAGACTTACATAAACTGATGCAGAGTGAAGTGAACAGAACCAGATCATTGTGCACAGTAACAGCAATACTGTACGATGAACAACTGTGAGTGACTCCAGCAATGATCCAAGGCAATGTCAATGAACTCATGGTGAAAAATGCTATCTGCCTTCAGAGAAAGAACTGATAATGTCTGAATACAGACCAAAACATACTATTTTTCTCTTGCTTTCTTTGTTTCTTCCTTTCTTTCTTTTTTCCTTCTTTCCTATCTTTCTTCTTTCTTCCTTCCTTGTTCAAGTTTTCTTCTATAAAATGACTAATATGGAAATATGCTTTACATGATTACACATGTATAACCTATATCAAATTGCTTACCATCTCAGGGAGCAGGTAGAGGGGAGAAGGGAGAGAATTTGGAATTCAAAATTTAAAAAAATTGTTAAAAATGCTTTTACATGTAATTGGGGAAAAATACAATATTACTAAGAAGAAAGAAAAAGATGCCAACAGACATGCCCCTATTCCATTGGCCACAGAGTTTATAAAATATTGCATGCAAGGCTCATCAGGTTGAATAGATATGAAAATTTATTTTCAAGTATTTAAAGGGCAGTTTGTGGAAAAGCCCTTAGAATTCTTCTGTTGGCTTCAGAGGGCAATGATTCAGAGGTAGAGTTAGGTCAGGTATAGGGAAGAGCTTCTGAGTGAAGCTATCCAAGCAGAATGGCCAGCCTTGGAAGGAACTGAATTTCCTACCCTGGAGGGATTCAAATGAGTATGAGATGATCATGTGTCATGTTTATTTTGTAGGTATCTTGTGTGTAGCCACACAGGTATAATTTCTTCCACTCACTAGACTTCAAGCTTCCTTAGAGCAGAGAGTATTTTCACTGTTTATAGCCCAATGTTTGGTACTGTGTCTGGCACATATTAGGTACTTAATAAATAATTATTGATTGTCTAATACTGTAGAGGGGATTCTTGTTCATGTATGGGGTGGAGTAAAGGGCTCCTGGGGTCTTGCTATTCCATGATCTTTGAATACATCACTTTTCATATTTCTCATCAACAAAATGTAGTTGGATCAGGTGATTTCTAAGGACATTTCAGGCTCTGAAATTCTGAGAATCATATAAGTGTTTTTTCTACAAATGACAATTTTTCTTTTACATTTTTATTGATCTCATTACATTCATCATTATGGGGACAAAAATGAAATGACCTGCTTGAATTCAGAGTGTCCATATTAGAGCCATAGTTAGAAGATGGAAATTGTCCAGTAATAGTTATATCATAATGTCAAGAGTACTAGATTTGCTGACAGTTTACTTGGATCTGAATTCCAGCTCTATTACTTTGGAACACAAGGTTTGAGGACAAAAGGGACCTCAAGAAACTAAGACCTAGAGAAAGAAAATGACCTGCTCAATTTTATATAGGCAATAAGGAGAAGAGGTAGGATTCAAACTCAGATCTCTGACACCATCACACCTTAAAAAAAGCTATCTCCAATTGTGTGGCTTTGGGCAGTTCCCTTCACTTCTCTGGACCTCAGTTTTCCCCACTGAAAAAGAGAAACTTAAGCTAAGTGATATGTAAGGTCCTTTCCTGCTGTAGGTCCTTGCTACTATACTAGGTCCCAGAGAGTATGGCATCATGGAAAGTATGGACACTCTGGATTCAAAGGATTTAGGTTCAAATCCAGCCCCTGTTACTTACTCCCTGTCTTTCTTGGACAAGACGCTTACCTTCCCTGGGTTTCAGTTTTCTGTTCTATAACATGAGGAGATCATATGAGATGCCCTGTGAAGAAGGTCCCTTCCAACTCTAGAGCCATGATTCTATGAGCTTTTGTGTAAATTTTGAACCAGCATGACAGTTGATGGGTGTGCACAGTCAACAAGGAGAACCATGTTGACATAGTCCATAGGCAGCTTGCCTTGGATTCAGGAAGACCTGGGCTCTCTGACACCTATTGACTGGGTGACTTTGGGTCACATACTTAATCTCTCAATAACATGGGCAGCTTTCTTAGTTTATAAATTGTAGAGAAGGTGCTGGCCTGCACTGATAGAGGGAATACTGGTAGTTCCCTCCACCAATAAAAATCATCAATCCAGTTTAAAAATGCTTAACCTTGGAACTGACCAAGGGAAACTAGACGCTGAAGGTCACTAAGAATATGGCCAAATTTATAGCTGATAAAGATTTGGTGAAGATTAGAAGCGAGTGCCTCTATTAAACTATAAGCTCCTTGAAGAGCTTTCTTGTTTATGTGCCTAATACAGTTCCTGGCACATAATAGATGCTTCTTAAATACTTGTTGATTGGTTTATTGATTCTATGAGAATCTCCAAGATCTTTGAAGCCAATAATTACTCAAGATGCACCATCACTAAACCACAGCACTAGAGAGACTTGGAGAACAAGACTGGTCTAACATGGAGGGGGACTAAAATGTCACCTCCCTGCATACTATATTCTAATGAATGCCAAAAGGCTCATCTTTTTACAAATATCTCCCCCTTCCAAACCTTCATTCCTCCTTAATTATTCATTCCTTCGAGGTAAATTTTTGTCTATACAAGGTCACCATTGTTCTAAAGAAGGAGTACTTTAAAGAGTCATTGACACACAGGACACAATCCAAGGAATGTTCATTAAGTTACAATTGTGTGTAACCACTGCAGGAGATGCTATATTGGTGTGAGATATGGTCCTTGTGTTTGCTATTGGATCGTACCATGAAGAAGCAGGATAAGAAAAAAGTATAGATCACCCCAATATATGATATTACAAAAAATACTAGGCAAGGTCTGAAGGAGAAAGCTATTACCAACCAAAGGAATTAAAGAAGGAGGCATTAGTTTTTCTTTGACCAGATCTTGGATTTCATTGTTATAGGGAACTCCCAGTGAAGAACCTTTCTCTACCAATGCCTTATCAGTACCCTCTCTGCAATTTTATCTTGTCTGAAGCACTAATAGGGCAGATAATTTGTGCAGGTCTGCATAACCAGCATGGGTCAGAGGCAGAATTTGAACCCAGGTCTTCCTGACTCAGAGGCCAGCTTTCTATCTACCATACAGACTATATATCATATTTAACTTCCACTTTTTAGGAGCAGATGCCACTAGGTGAGCTTTAAAGAATGGATTAAAAATTTAGCAAGTAAAGACAAGGAGAGAAGGCATTCCAAATAAGAGAAAAAGCTTGGGCAAAGGGAAAGCAAGGGAGAGAATAAGCAATTTTAGAGTGCCTAGTGTGTGCTAAGTACTTTGTAAATATTACCTCATGTGATAAAGGATCAAAGGTGGGAGAATGCAGGGAGTGGTTGGAGATACTTGTGTGATCTGGCTGAAGCACAGCATGTGGAGAGATAGGATGGGAGATTGTACCAGAAAAACAGGATAACTCCTGATTGACTCTGGGTCTTAAGCAGCAGGCAAGGGAGTTTGGACTTGACTCCACGACTCCTGGGGAGCCACAGAAGGATTTTGAGTAAAAAAATGACATCATCATCGAGTGCCCTGAGATATGTGAAACACTTAATTTATAGATATAGATAGAGGTAGATATGTATATACACATATATATATATGTATATATATATATATATATACACATATATATATATGTATATATATATATACACATAAAATTCCATTTTATTTTTCATCAGTAAGATTAAAGGATAAATTAGAGTGAATGGTGGGTAGAAGTAGGAAGAATTTTAAAGAGACCCTCAAAATAATACAGGGATGTGACACTGAGAACCTCTCCCAGGGCAGTTGTCATAGGGGTAATACGTTAGTTTATCTGTATACTGATGATGGGAGCTTGGAACCTAGGACAGGTTGGTTTGGAAACAAAGCAGGATCAAGTCATCTCAACATCGAGGTAGAGATAGAAGAGACTTTCAAGGTCATCGGAACCAATTCCTTCATTTTACAGATCAGGAAACCAGGCCCAGAGAAATTAAGGGACTTGATTTAGATAACACAGGTAGTGTGTGGTAGAACCTCCTTGATATAAAAACCATAAAAGGAGATTGGGTAAGAATTAAAGGCCACTCATTTTTAAAGAACTTTGTAAATGTCTTCAGAACATAGTTATGGGATTTATATCACATTCCTTATACCTTCCCTCTCCTGTGTCCATTTTGGAGAAAAGTACTGCATTTATCTTAGGGAGACAGTAATGTAGAAATTGTAACAGAACAGGCTTTCCCTTGAGGATCAAAATATTTGTGTTAAATGAAATGAGAAATCTGCTAAGTGGCCGTTGGAATACCCTAGGGAAGGATATTTTGTAATTTTGAAAAATTCCTACTGAAATTCCTCTCTTGCCAAGAAGAGAAGAATGATTTCCATTAAAATTGCTCTGTCTGAATTACTCTTTGCCCCATGGGAGTGTAAAACATTACAGCTTTTACGCTCAGTAATTTAGGATGGGAGATACCTTATTTGGGAAGTATGGGAGGTTAGCACACAAAAATGCTGAGTATGAAATATTTCCTCCATAAAAGTCTCATTCTGTAAGTTTGGAATTTAAAGTTACAGTTTAGACTGCACTAGATTCCAGTAACCACAGTTGATTTTCATCTGAGGCAGCCCCGAACTTGCTCCTGAGGCTAATGAGAAAAACTGACCAAGCCATCAGAATTTTATTTTTTTCTCGTAGAGTTAAGTGAATGTCCCAAGATGAGATCCTGGTGTCCTTTCAAAAAATCTCTATGACATATTCATTTCCTAAAACCAATTAGAGGCCCAGGGCTTCTCAAAGAATGAAGGGAGTAAATAAATCTTCATTTTCTTTGCCATATTGGAATAAAAGACCCATTGGTTACCAGAGAAAGATAACAAGCCTCATCTTGTGTGTCCACACTCTGTTAATTTCTTGGATGGTTAATATCCTGATTTACTTTTCTTTTCTTTTCTTTTTTTTTAACTCTGAGTTTCCCTTTCTCAGTGAGGCGAGAAAAATAAGGACTTCTCCCACGTATCATGCCACCACAAATGTGCACAGGAGCCAAGTTTTATCTGTCCCCTGGGCCTCTATCCTTCTTAGGCAATCTGGTGGTCCTGCTCCCCAGCTCCACCCCTGCACTAGAGGGGTTGCCATATTTGGATCATAGAGTAGAAATTCAACCAGCTTAGCCCATTGAACTCCTAACCTCAAGGGAACCATCATTTCATTTTCCCTGGGAGCTAGAATTAGAGACATAAATCACCACAACCAATATGATTGATTTTCATAGGAATTGTGGGTGGCAAGGTCTTCTGACCCTCTATCCTCTATGAGCTTGGGTGAGTAAAATCTAAGTTCTTCGAACTGAGAGTCTCATTGTTTTTCTGTCTTTGTATTCACAGTAATTTGTACCATGGTTGGCACACAGCAGGCTCTGTTATTAACATCGTTATCAAAAACAACAAGAAAAATGATAATAATTAGCATTCATGAATCATTTTAAGGTTTTTAAGGCACTGTTCAGTCATTTCAGTCATTTCTAACTCATCATGAACATGTTTGGGTTTTCTTGGTGAAGATGTGGTTTGTCATTTCCTTCTCCAGCTCATTTTAAAGATGAGAAAACTGAGGCAAACAGGGATAAGTGACTTTCCCAGGGTCACACAGTTAGTGTCTGAGGCTAAATTTGAACTCAAGAACATAAATCTTTCTGACTCCACAGCCGGTAGTCTAACCACTTTCCCACCTAGTTGCCTTACATTCTTCTAGATGACACAGAAAGGAGAACAGATAAGTAAATACAAGAACAATTATTGGGGAACACTAAAGTGTTCCGCTTTGCAGTTGGCACCTGACCTGAGCCTCAAAATAAGCTGGGGATTCTAAGAGAGACAAATGAGGAAAGGATTCCTTACAACAAAGCGTTTCCCTTACAATAATCCTGTGGAATGGGGGAGTTCAAGGTTGATATCCCATTTTACAGATGAAGAAACAGAGGCTCAGAGGCAGATTGAGATTTGCCCTGGATCACACAGCCAGTACATGTTGGAATTGGGGTTCAAACTCAAGTCTTCCTGTAGTGCCAAGGTCAGTGTTCTTTCCACTACAGTAAGTACCTTTCACATAAACTCATGTCCAAACATCACCCTTTCCTAATTCTCACCTTAAGAAAGGTAAGCTGCTGCATGTATAGAAAGTCCCAAAGGAGCAGATGGACCAATGATCCTTCAGGCTTAGTTAAGCCTAAGCCTAGACCCATCAGCATCAAGCCGTGAGCATTCCAGCCCCAGGGATCAAGCGCTCTTTATTTAATGCCTTCCTTTTTTAAAAAAAAAGTTTATTTATTTTCAGTTTTCTACAATCACTTCCATAAGTCTTAGATTTTCTCCTCCCTCCACACTCCCTCCCTGAGACAGCATTCAGTCTTACATGGGTTGTATATATACATTCTCATTAAACACATATTCACATTAGTCCTGTGGCGTAGAAGAATTAAAATGAATGGGAGAAACCATGAGAAAAACCCAAACAAAACAAAACATAGCACAAGAGAAAATAGTCTGCTTCATTCTGCATTCCAATTCTATAGTTCCTTCCCTGATGCAGATGACATATTGCCTGAAGAGTCTTTTGGGAATGTTTTAGGTGACCAAGTGCTCAAAGGAATAAGACAACAAAGTTCTAGGGTTTACTGTCCACTAGCACCAAGGTACTAGAACCGAACCTTCAGAAAGCCCTTCAAAGGAAGACATGCAGGCATAGACATGGATATTTCAACTGTGCTTTAAGGTTTGTTAAAGTTTTTCTCACAACCTTTTGATATGAGTAGTGAAGAGCTATTGTCTTCAATTTACAGAAGGGGAAACTGAGGCTCAGGGAGGCAAAATTACTCACCTGGAGCCACACAACTAGTAAGGAAAGATTCAAACCCAGCTCCACTGTAGGGAACAGTATGATGGCACAAAGTCAAACTGATGAACAGCCCAGTAGCCCCGAGGACATAAATTATTCTTCCATATGTATAGCCCTTCCACACAGCTGCCTCCCTCCACACAGGTCCCCTTTGTGTTCATCATTTCCACTGATAACATGTAGATTAGGGAGAGAGAATACTCTAGGCTTATGGGGAAAATGTTCTAGTATTACTTTTTTTTTTTTTTTTACGATTTCATTAAATGCCTTTGCTTTTAACTAAATACGTCCCATGGTTAATTAATAGAGGTAACTACATCAGTGGGGATTCATGAGCCACTTATGCATCTACTTTGAGTAGAAGCAGACCTATAGAATATCTTGAACCTAGTGTGTAGGTGTTTTGGTTTTTTTTTTCTGGGAGATGCATGTGTAAGTGAGATTCCCTCAAGGATCCACATACACAACGATATTTAGGTTTGTTACTAATTCAGTGAGATGTAACTCAAGAAATCTTTCACCTAGAGAAAGTTTCTTAGAGGTAATCTAGTCCAAATCCTTTATCTTCTAGATAATGGAACTTGCATTCCTTGGTGTCCCCAGTCTTTAACACAATGTCTGGCACATAGTTAGTGATCAATGAGACTGAGAGTCAGTGCTTAATGGACTTGGCCAAGGTCACATAGGTAAGAGCTGAGACTTGGACTTAGGGTCTCTGGAATCACCAAGAGAGCCCAAGACTTCAAGTCAGAGGGCTTAGCTCTTCTATAAGAGATTTGGTTCCAAATCCCATGATCTCATGATGTTCTTACCTAGACTTAAATCCTGGCTGGGTCACTTACTACTCAGGTGACCTTGAGAAAGTCTCTTCTCTTCTCAGAGATTCTCTTCTCTCATCTATTAAATGAAGAAATTGGATTTGATAAAGCAGATAGTGAAAAAAATAGACACCCCCAGTTTATAGATGAAGAACCTAGGAGAAATGGTGACTTCTCCATGATCACATAGCAAATAAGTGTTAGAGTTAGGATTCAAACCCATGTCTCATTGTTATGGTATGAGACAGTGGAAAAAACCATTGCCTTTGAAGTCAGGGGTCCTGGGTTCAATCCCACCTGGGTTGCCCTTTACCTTATGATTCCACTTAATCTCAGTTCATCTCTTAACCGGGGGAGCAGGGAGACAAGATGGCCTCTAGGATCTGGGGTATCACCACAATGCATAGAATCAGAATTATATAATGGGGGGGCGGAGCCAAGATGGCGGAGTAGAAAGACGCACATACACATAGCTCTGAACCCACAACCCATAGAATGGCTACAGGGGAGTAACTCACGGCGAATTCTGCACCCAGAGGCCACGGAATATTGGAGCGAGGGAGATTTCTGTTCTGGAGGGACCTGCAAACCTCTCGCGGGGGGTCCTTCGCGCTGCGGACTGGGCGCCGGGACTGGGAGCTGAGTGCAGCCCTGCCGCGGCCGCGGCACCGAGAGGAAAAGATCCGAGCAGGCTTCACAGACAGGATCTCCAGCGGCCACGCGGGTCTCTCCACCCACAGAGGGATCAGCAAACCTCTCGCAAAAGGTCCGTCGCGCTGCAGACACAAAGCCCAGCCCAGACCTGCTGCGGCCACGGCTGCGGCACCGAGAGAAACAGATCCGAGCAGGCTTCAGGGACGGGATCTCCAGCGGCCGCACAAGTTCCTCCACCCACAGGTGACAGGGGTGGGTGAGAGAGTCTCTTTGGCGGGTCGAGAGGGGAGTGGGGTGCCCCCATAATTCAGGCCCCCCCCCCCGGGAGGTAGAAGCTGAGAGGCGGCTGCAGACAGGGGCTCCCCAAGCCGGCGGGAGCCTGAATCTATTGCGGAAGGTCTGCGCATAAACCCCCTGAGGGAACTGAGCCTGAGAGGTAGCCCTGCCCCGATCTCAGCACCAGATCATAATCTCATACTGAATAGCAGCCCTGCCCCCGCCAAAAGCCCTGAGGCTGGAAGCAGCATTTGAATCTCAGACCACAAACACGGGCTGGGAGGATCAGGAGGTGAGGTGGGTGTGAGGAAAATATTCAGAGGTCAAGTCACTGGCTGGGAAAATGCCCAGAAAAGGGAAAAGAGATAAGACTATAGAAGGTTACTTTCTTGGCGAACAGGCATTTCCTCCCTTCCTTTCTGATGAGGAAGAACAATGCTTACCATCAGGCAAAGACACAGAAATCAAGGCTTCTGTGACCCAGCCCACCCAATGGGCTCAGGCCATGGAAGAGCTCAAAAAGAATTTTGAAAATCAAGTTAGAGAGGTGGAGGAAAAGCTGGGAAGAGAAATGAGAGACATGAAGTCAAAGCATGAACAGCAGATCAGCTCCCTGCTAAGGGAGACCCAAAAAAATGTTGAAGAAATTAACACCTTAAAAACTAGCCTAACTCAATTGGCAAAAGAGGTTCAAAAAGCCAATGAGGAGAAGAATGCTTTCAAAAGCAGAATTAGCCAAATGGAAAAGGAGATTCAAAAGCTCACTGAAGAAAATAGTTCTTTCAAAATTAGAATGGCACAGATGGAGGCTAATGACTTTATGCAAAACCAAGAAATCACAGAACAAAGAGAGAAGAATGGAAAAATGGAAGATAATGTGAAATATCTCATTGGAAAAACAACAGACCTGGAAAATAGATCCAGGAGAGACAATTTAAAAATTATGGGACTACCTGAAAGCCATGATCAAAAGAAGAGCCTAGACATCATCCTTCATGAAATTATCAAGGAAAACTGCCCTGAGATTCTAGAACCAGAGGGCAAAATAAATATTCAAGGAATCCACAGAACACCGCCTGAAAGAGATCCAAAAAGAGAAACTCCTAGGAACATTGTGGCCAAATTCCAGAGTTCCCAGGTCAAGGAGAAAATACTGCAGGCAGCTAGAAAGAAACAATTCAAGTATTGTGGAAATACAATCAGGATAACACAAGATCTAGCAGCCTCTACATTAAGGGATCGAAGGGCATGGAACAGTATATTCCAGAAGTCAAAGGAACTAGGACTAAAACCAAGAATCACCTACCCAGCAAAACTGACTATAATACTTCAGGGGAAAAAATGGTCTTTCAATGAAATAGAGGATTTTCAAGTATTCTTGATGAAAAGACCAGAGCTGAAAAGAAAATTTGACTTTCAAACACAAGAATGAAGAGAACCATGAAAAGGTGAACAGCAAAGTGAAGTCATAAGGGACTCACTAAAGCTGAACTGTTTACATTCCTACATGGAAAGACAATATTTGTAACTCTTGAAACATTTCAGTATCTGGGTACTGGGTGGGATTACACATGCACACACGCTCACATACATAGAGACAGAGTGCACAGAGTGAATTGAATAGGTTGGGATCATATCTTTAAAACAAAATGAAATCAAGCAGTGAGAGAGAAATATATTGGGAAGAGAAAGGGAGAAATTGAATGGGGCAAATTATCTCTCATAAAAGAGGCAATCAAAAGACTCATTAGTGGAGGGATAAAGAGGGGAGGTGAGAGAAAAACATGAAGTCTACTCTCATCACATTCCACTAAAGAAAAGAATAAAGTGCACACTCATTTTGGTAGGAAAACCTATCTCACAATACAGGAAAGTGGGGGATAAGGGGACAAGCAGGGTGGGGGGGATGATAGAAGGCAGGGCATGAGGAGGAGAGTGCAATTTGAGGTCGACACTCATGGGGAGGGATAGGATCAAAAGAGAATAGAAGTAATGGGGGACAGGATAGGATGGAGGGAAATATAGTTAGTCCTATACAACACAACTATTATGGAAGTCATTTGCAAAACTACACAGATATGGCCTATATTGAATTGCTTGCCTTCCAAAGGGAAGGGGTGGGGAGGGAGGGAGGAAGAGAAGTTGGAACTCAAAGTGTTAGGATCAACTGTCGAGTAATGTTCTTGCCACTAGGAAATAAGAAAAACAGGTAAAGGGGTATAGAAAGCTATCTGCCCCTACAGGACAAAAGAGAAGATGGAGACAAGGGCAGAGAGGGATGATAGAAGAGAGAGCAGATTGGTCATAGGGGCAATTAGAATGCTTGGTGTTTGGGGGGGGAGGGGATAAAAGGGGAGAAAATTTGCAACCCAAAATTTTGTGAAAATGAATGTTAAAAGTTAAATAAATAAATTTAATAATTAAAAAAAAAAAAAAAAAAAAGAATTATATAATGGGTGATAGGACCCACCCTTAAAAATCATCTAGTTCTGAGCAGGGGAAATCAAGGTCTTTTAGAGGAAAGATGGATGCTACTGGAAAGGAATTGTATGTCCCCTGCTCTGTGACCATGGGCAAGTTGTTTACCCTCTCTGAGGTACTTTCAATTGGGGATGATAATGTTGTTTTATGTCATGGGATTATTGGGGAGAATAAGCAACAAAATAATTACAAAGCAATCAGCCTCTGAAAGGCACTGCAGAAGTAATTAAAATTAACGATGTGGGCTGCTGGCAGGTGTGGCGCCAAGGCTGGGGGTTTCACCAAGTCCTTTCAAGTGCTGGGTTTGTTTTATGACTCTGCTTCAATCTGTTGAATTGGATTATTTAAATGAAATACATTTAATAAGTTCCCCTGGGCCTCAGCTGAGATTTCTTTATGGTTATTTGACTTTTCTCTGTATTAGACTTAACACCTGGGTAATGCTAAGTGCCATAGTTACCCTGAATTACAGGAGACTAAATAAATATTTGAAAAAATGGGAGTGCTCTTTTATTAAACTCGCAGCAAATGAAAAGACTGATTATTTCTGCCCTGACCCAGTATACCTTCTTGCCTAAGTGTGCCTGCCCAGCAGTAGACTGAGTTTTTATAATGCCAGACATTTTTTAAATGGACAATTTTCAAATGTGGTCATTTCCATTTTCCTCTTCTTTAGCTTTCTACATATTCCTTTTCCTTTCATTTTAATCCAAGTTTGTTAGTTTAGAAGGAGTCTAATGGATTGGGTCAATAGGGAGAAACACTCCTGCCTGCTTTCTACCTTCTCTCAAACAAATAAAGACCGAAAAGAACTTTTGAGAACGTAGCAAGAATAATCATGATGTAAACCTAGGCTTTCGGCAGAACAATGCCAGCACTAAAGGGGAATTATTGGGAGAGTGGATGTCCTAACAAGCTAGAAAGGGAGCCTAGAGCTTTAAACTGTGGTAAGGACAGAGAAAAAAAGAAAGGAAACTTTTAGAGAGGGAAGAGGAATCATCAAGAGTCCATCCAGATGGAAAGACAATCGGGAATGGCCATAAGTAAAGGTTTCAGAACTGGGGTGGAAGCTGAAGAAAGGTACTGCTCAAGGGAACTGATGCTCATTGATCTATCAGAAAAAAAACTAGTTCAGAAAATTGTGAGTGGAAGCCTAGAGGAGTCAGAATGCCTTGGTATTTTGGAAGGTTGCTTGGACTGATGAAAAGCCAGGTTGAGTGAAAATAGCTCTGGATTTGCAGTAAGAATTTCATTCTGAATCCAGGTTTTGTTACTAGCTATGTGACTCAGTCTCTGCATCTGTAAAACAAGGGAATTGGAGCATTAATACCTGGAGGAACCAGGAAAAGTCTTCTGATTCTTAAAGGAAGCCATGAATTATAAGAGGTGGAAATAAAAAGGGAGAGCCCTCCAGGCATGAGTGATAACCCATACAAAAGCATGGAGGTGGGAGATGGAACATCATGGGTGAGCAATATAAAGCAGTCTAGTCTTGCTAAACTGCCCTGGGTCAGATAACCCTATGAGGAAAAAGTTCTGTCTTCTTATTGCCATTTTACAGATGAGAAAACTGAGGTTCAGAGAAGTGAGTTTTCTGTGATCACAAAGTTAATTCATGACTCTCAGAAGAAGGAGCCAAACACAGGTTGTTCCCACATTTTTTTCCATTGCACCACAGGGGAACCCATGGAACAGACAGAGAGGCCATCAAGAAAGCCAAAATGAGCCCCAAGACTAGGGTTAAAGAAAGAACATGATGACATGAATGTGAATGGAGTCATTATAAACCAGTCTTACATGCTATAAGCTGAGTAATCAGACTACCTACCTTTTATTTACCCGCCTGGATTGAATTTGTACCAGTAAGATTTCTTACCCTGTAGAAAGTTTGTTCATTCGTTCATAAGAATTTATTGGGGGGGGGGGGGGGAGGGCAGCAGGGGCAGAGCCTAGATGGTGGAGTAGAAAGACACATATACTCTAGCTCTTCCCCCACAGCCCTTAAAATACCTGTAAGGAATGACTCTTAACAAATTCTAGAGCAGCAGAATCCACAGAACAACAGAGTGGAGGAGACCTCCAGCCCAGGGTGACCTGGCAGGTTGACAGGAAAGGTCTGTTGCACCAGACATGGAGAGGAATCCAGCCCAGCCTTGACCAAGCAGTGCAGGGAGGAGCAGGGCCAGAGCAGGCCTCAAGGGTAGAATTCCCAGTGGCAACAGCAGCAGTTCTCAGATGCCTAAACACACAGGCACCAAAAGTCAGTGAGAGGACTTTTTCAGCTGGAAGGGAGTAGGGTCCCCCACATAGCTCTGACCCCAAGTGGCGGCAGCAGAGGCTTCAGAAGGCAGCAGTGGCACCCACAGCAGGGAGCAGCCCACATTCATTGTTGGAGGCCTCATTGTAAAGCCCCTGAGGGAAATGAGCAGCTGATCTGAACCTCAGCCCTGAGTGCTGGCATGGCAGAACTGGAGGTGAGGCTGTTGTGGAGAGGAAATTCTACTACTTGCAGATTCTGGGCACAAAAGTTTCTGGTTGCTCCCAGATCAGTGTGAAGGATTGATTGTGCCACCTTGGAGGAACTGAGATCTTACAGGTCCCCAAAGTATACCCTACTCTTGAAAAACAACCCAAAAGTCAAGTAACTAGTTGAGAAAATGCCCAAAAAAGGGGAAAAAATAAGATTGTAGAAGGTTGCTTTCTTGGTGAACAGGTATCTTCTCCCATACTTTTGGATGAGGAAGAACAATACTTACCACCAGGGAAAGACTTTTATAAAAGTCAAGGCTTCTGTATCCCAAACATCCAAAATAAATATTCAGTGGTCTTAGGCCATGGAAGAGCTCAAAAAGGATTTTGAAAATCAAGTAAGACAGGTGGAGGAAAAATTGGGAAGAGAAATGAGAGAGATGCAAGGAAATCATGAAAAGTGAGTCAACAGCTTGCTAAAGGAGACCCCAAAAAATGCTGAAGAAAATAACACCTTGAAAAACAGGCTAACTCAATTGGCAAAAAAGATTCAAAAAGCCAATGAGGAGAAAAATGCTTTCAAAAGCAGAATTAGCCAAATGCAAAAGGAGGTTCAAAAGCTCACTGAAGAAAATAGTTCTTTCAAAATTATAATGGAACAGATGGAGGCTAATGACTTTATGAGAAACCAAGAAATCACAAAACAAAACCAAAAGAATGAAAAATGGAAGATAATGTGAAATACCTCATTAGAAAAACAACTGAGCTGTAAAATAGATCCAGGAGAGACAACTTACAAATTATGGGAGTACCTGAAAGCAATGATCAAAAAAAGAGCCTAGACATCATCTTTTCATGAAATTATCAAGGAAAACTGCCCTGATATTCGAGAACCAGAAGGCAAAATAAATATTGAAAGAATTCACTGATCATCTCCTGAAAGAGATCCCAAAAGAGAAACTCCTAGGAACATTGTAGCCAAATTCCAGAGTTACCAGGTCAAGGAGAAAATATTGCAAGCAACTAGAAAGAAACAATTAGAGTATTGTGGAAGTACAATCAGGATAACACAAGATCTAGCATCTTCTACATTAAGGAATCAAAGGGTGTGGAATATGATATTCCAGAAGTCAAAGGAACTAGGATTAAAACCAAGAATCACCTACCCAGCAAAACTGAGTATAATATTTCAGGGAGAAAATGGTCTTTCAATGAAATAGAGGACTTTCAAGTACTCTCGATGACAAGACCAGAGCTGAAAAGAAAATCTGACTTTCAAACACAAGAATCAAGAGAAGCATGAAAAGGTAAACAGGAAAGAGAAATCATAAGGGACTTACTAAAGTTGAATTGCTTACATTCCTACATAGAAAGATCATATTTGTAACTCTTGAAACTTATCTCAGTATCTGGGTAGTTGGTGAGATTACACACACACACACACACACACACACACACATGTAAAGAGAGAATAGAAGAAGGGGGGCAGGATAGGATGGAGGGAAATATAGTTAGTCTTACACAGCACGTATATTTTGGAAGTCATTTGCAAAACTACACATATATAGCCTATATTGAATTTCTTGCCTTCTCAGTGGGGATGGGTGGGAAGGGAGGAAGGAAGAAAAGTTGGAACTCAGAGTTTTAGAAACAAATGTTGAGTATTGTTCCTGCCTACAACTGAGAAATAAGAAATACAGGTAATAGCATATAGAAATTTATCTTGCCTTAGAGGACAAAAGAGAAGATGGGGATAAAGGAAGGGAGGGATGTTAGAAGAGAGGGCAGATTGGTGGAAGGGATTTGGGGGTGAGGGAGGGGAGAGATGGGGAGAAAATTTCAAACTCAAAATTTTGTGGAAATGAATGTTGGAAACAAAATAAATAAATTAACTAATGATTAAAAAAAAGAAATTATTAGTTGCCCAATATATGTGAAAGAATGGACAATACTTTTTGTACCCCAGAAAGAGCTAGCTGACTGAATGCTATTCTGAAGACAGCACAAAGTAGTGGTCTTAGATAGAAATAAAGGAGAAAAATCATGGCCCTAATGTTTCCTCTGGTGGAATCAGAAGATTGGGGAAAGTTGGATAAGATTCTTGACAAATATTTGTCATATTCATCCAGTAAATCATGAAAATGAGAATTAAGCAGTGTTCCCTTCACTGAATAGCCATTGACTATGTCAGATGGCTTAATCTCTCTGTAGCCCATGTTCTTCTATCTCCCACAAAGCACTCCAGTTTCCAGCCTTTGATTTCTAGGTTTCTGACTGGTGTAGCCCGAAATCAGACATACCTCTGAACTCTCAGCCATCTTCCCACTGGACCATCACTTGCATTCTGACTACAAACCACCCCCTTCCTATTGGAGCTCTGGAAACAGTAACTATATCAACATTACCAAATCACTCCTCCCTGGCTGCCATTCTCCCATATGCGCTCTCTTCTGCTTTTGGAAAGTAATCTACTCGAGGTCAGGAACTTTTGTCGTGACTATCTGTGGTTCCAGAATTTAGCACAGTGCCTAGCCCACAAAAGATGCCTAAGAAATCATTTCCCATTGCTCTCCATTGGGGAAGGGATAGTCAAACTGATCGCCAAGGTCCCTTCCAGCTCTGAAATCCTATAATTATCTGATTAATATGGATACCTGATGATCAAATGGTTTATGAGATAAATAAAGAAAAAAGCCCAGAGCATATATGTGGGTAAGTATAAGTGTATGTATGTGTATATACATATATGTATGTGTATATCTGTGTGTATCTATATATACATATGTGTACATATCTATACATATACTATATATTATATATATTACTTTAAAATTTGGAAAGCAGTTTATAAATATTGTCTCATTTTATCTTCACAACAACCCTGGAAGATAGGTGTGACTACTATTACTAAAGTTCAGTGTTCTTTCCACTGAGTCACACCATCTAGATGAGTAGCTAAGCGTCATAGGATGCATGGCACCAGACCTGGAGTCAGGAAGACCTGAGTTCAAATCCAATCTCACACATTCACTAGCTTTGTAATGCTGAACAAGTCACTTAACCTCTGCCTGCCTCAGTTTCCTCAACTGTAAAATGGGAATGATAACAAAACCTACCTTCTAAGGTTATTGCAGGGATCAAATGAAATAATAACTTCAAGGCCCTGCACATAGTAAGAACTATAAAAAGTTTAGATATTATGATAACCTGTAAAATGGAGATGATAATATCGTCCACCTCACAGGGGTATAATGACCAGATGAGACAATATGCATAAGGCATATGGCAAACCATGAAGGACTATGGAAATGACTGTCATTGTTATTATTGTCAGATATTGCCAAAGGCCATACTGGAAATTAAGCCTGATTTTTGTGAGATCTCAGCGTTCTGAAATAGTTCAACCTAAACAATTAGATTCCAGAGAGTGAGACTGCCAGGCCTACCTGGTCTAACCCAGACCTGGAGAACAATCCCTTCCACTGCCCCTTCCCCGTGTGGTCTCCAGTCTTTGCTTGGCCACCTCCAGTGAAGGTTAACATGACCTCCCAAGGTATGCTGTTCCCACGCTGCTTTTGGAAATAGTTCTAATGGTAGCAAGTTTCTCCTGACATCAGGCATGATGAAATCAGCTTTGTATTTTTCATTACAGCCCACACCTTCTTTTTCCTCCCTCAAGATATTACCATACAGACCCCAAAAGTAAAGCCTATGCGTGTTTCCAAGAAACACAGAAGCATCCTTCACTTTCCTTTGTTTCAGCCCCTCTATTTTTATTTTCGAATCCTGTTCTCCCTCCAAAACCATCAATACATCAATATGTATCCTCATTTTCTTAAGCAACCATTCTTTCTGCACAAGTAGACATAATAATGAAAACAACCTTTTGTCTGAAAAGCAGCTAAGGAGTCACTTTGGAAGGACACATTGACAATATCTAATCTGATTGCCTTTGTCAACAAAGCTCCTGAGCAGCCAATGAATCTTGTCGAGCCAATAATACCATCTTTGGCAATGGGCCCTGCCAGAGGTTGCTCTCATGACTGTCTTGATTGGGCAAGGGCTGGGGGAGGGCTGCCAGATGACTTCCAAGTGAGAAAAGTCTTTGGAGCAGACTCTTTCCAAGGTCCTTTGTGAACTGACTCAGTGGCTCCCTATTTCCTTCATAAAATATCAACTTCTCCCTTTGTTATTTCAAGTCCTTTATAATATTGTGCCAGTCTCCCTTTCTGGGCTCACTGTACATTACTCCCCCTCACACATTCTACGTTCCAGACAATCTGGTCTTTCTGTTCTCTTTGTGTAACATTCCATCTCCTATCTCAGTGCCTTTGGACAATTTGTATTCATACCTCCAATGCTTTCCCTTCTCGGATCCTGTCAAAGTCCAGTCTAAGCACTGGTTCATACAGGAAGCCTTGGAGTCCCAGATTTTCTCTCCTTAAAAAAAATGTTTTGTGTTCTCTCTCTCTCTCTCTCTCTCTCTCTCTCTCTCTCTCTCTCTCTCTCTCTCTCTCTCTCTCTCATTACTTTTATATGTATGTATATTTCCCCTCCCCCCACTAGAACATAAGTTCCTTGAGGGCAGAGTCTGTTTTGCATTTGCCTTTGTAGCCCATATGACAGAGCAGGTAGCTGGTGCTACCTGGAGTCAGGAAGACTCATTATCTTGAGTTCAAATCTGGTCTCAGACATTTACTGGCTGGGTGACCTAGGCAAGTCACTTCACCCTGTTTGTCTCAGTTTCCTTGTCTGTAAAATTAGCTGGAGAAGGAAATGGCAAACCACTCCAGTGTCTTTACCAAGAAAATTCTAAATGGGGTCACGAAGAGTTGAACACAACTGATGAGACTGAACAACACCTCATATAATCTATTCCTAGGTCATAATAGGTACTTGATTAATGCTTAGGAAATAAATCTAAGGACATCTGGGCCTTGCTATCTGCTTTACTGATGAATGAATGTTTACTCATTTCAGGTCCTTTCATCTTTTTTTTTTGCTACATGTTATCTTCTGCAATTGTACCGTGAGTTCCTTTGGAGAGAAAGGGAGACTGTCTCCATTATTTTTTTTGTTTCTCCATGTCTAGCACATACTAAGGGCTTCATAAATACTTTTTCACTCATTCTTTAGTGAATTGGATCAGTCATTGACCATTTCGCTACTGAGTACATGTGAACCTAAGACACCTTGGAAGTCAGTAAAAGTCACAAAGAGAGCAAGAAATGGCACTGAAGGGATGATGAGAGAGCCCAGAACCTTAGAGCTGAAAGCACCAGCAGAGCAAAGTCCCCTCAACAGCATCATCCTCTTCCAGTCTCACTTGGAGATGTCCTATGAGGAACGGAACACTCCTAAGACAGTCCCTGCCACCCTGAGGACAGGGGCCATGGTTTTTGGTTTTTTTCTTTATATCCTCTGTCCTTAGCATAATGTAAGTGTTTAGTAAATTCTTGTTAATTGACTGGCTTACTGACATACTCCAACTTTCTAGGCAGAGGTTCTTAACCTAGAGTATCTACAAATGTTCTTTTATTATTTCAATAACTGAATTTCAATACAATTGATTTCTTTTGTTAGGCATTTAAGAACATTTATCTAAGGGCGATAGGCTTAACCAGACTGCCAAAGGCTTCCATGACACTAAAAGAGGCCCAAAATCTCTACTTTTAGTAAAAAGAAACCTCACAGATAAAAGAAAATCCCTAGGTTTTGAGTCATTCAAAAGCTTAGGAGAAAATCACAAGCCTTCCGCTGGCTACCTGTGTCATCTTGGATGAACTGTGCAATGTCTTTCGACCCCAGTTTCCTCATTATAAAATGATGGGATTAACTTAGATCATTTCTAAAGTCCCTTTCAGAACTTGGTTATATTATCCTAGCACAATCACTGATCTTTGAATAAAAATAATATTCCATACACATTCTTCCCTTTAGTTCATTCCTTGCTTGCTCTCAGTGGAAATTAATTAATTCTCACTGCCCATAAGCATCTCTTATAAACCACTGTAAAAGGATGCCTCTTGGCCTTCACCTCTTATGGGCAATTTTAAGAAATGGAACATCAAGCAATTCTAAAATAATTATGTTTCCCTGTTTAAGACAGTCTTCTAAAGGAGGTAAAAAAATCATCCTAGATCTTTTTATGTGGATCTCTCTCTTTAGATTGGAAACTCCTAGAGGACAGGGATTACCTTTCTTTTTATTAGCTGTATCCACAGCACTTAGCATAGTGCGTGGCACATAGACAATTAAGAAATTTTGCTTGGATTGGACTAGATCAGGGGTAGGAAACCTGCAGCCTCAAGAAGGGCCACATGTGGCCCTCCAGGTTCTCAAGTGTAGTCTTTGATTCACTCTAAACTTTACTGCACTCGGGGACCTTGAGGGCCACATGTGGCTTCCAGACCACAGGATTCCCACCCCTGATCTAGATGACACTGGCTAGACACCCAAGTTGACTACTGCTTTGCCTTCCTTTTCTTTTGATCACCTTTCAGGGTCTAAAGGTCTATTACTTCACCGAATCATGGCTACGTTAAGATAACATTGGTATCATTCACAAAGCCTTGAGCTGAGAGTGATGATATTGTTCCAAAACTTGAGAAAGGAGGAAAGAGTATCAGAAAATCTCTCTCTGACAGACTGGAATGCTATCTGCAAAGTAATAGTAATAAAATCAATTTATTATTGTTGCCTCAAGTGCCAAATTTCCACGATTAGTTGATGACTGCACAGGAAATATCACAACTAGAGCCTTCAGTTCCCCTCCTCTTTTCTTTTCTTTTTTGGTTGAATTCACTAATTATTTAAAGCTTTTACATCGGAAAGTATTTATTCATCATAATTCACCCTTACTTCCCATGATATGACAGAAAGTAAGCTGATGCAGGTTCCTAAGAGTTGGTGGTGTGGGACAATTACTGAAACAAAAATCAGAGGATGTGAGTTCAAATCCTAGTTCTGTTGTATGACCTGGAACAAGTCACTTGGTTTCTTTGGTCCTAGTTTCCTCATCTTTAAAACAAATAGTTAGAATTGAAGATCTCTAAAATTTCTTCCACTTCTACATCCTAGAAGTTGATGATTTATGATAGAGAGTAAATACTTAGACTTAGGAAGAGAGAGACGAGGAATGGAATTCCTCTGAAGCATGGAAAGAGCACAGCAGGAATGGCTGCTCCAGATACCCACTTCCTGATACTTATCCCAACTTGAACAAGTTATGAAAACTGCTCAGAAGAGAGGATTCAAAGGAATAAGATTCTCTCCTTAATATAGGCATGAAGTTGGCAGGGTAGAGAAAGTCTTAAAAAGGCAGTGTGGTACAGTGAGTGGAGCTTAGAATCTGGAGTCAGAAGGCAGCAATCAGTTCATTTCTCTCTTATGACCTTGGGCAAGTCACTTGGTCTCCATTTCCTTAGCTATAAAATGAAGAGTTTGGACAAGAGGACTACTGATCTCTTTCCTAGAACTAAACCTATGATCCTGTCACACAGGCTTGAATCTGGACTCTCCTCTTTACTGCATGAACGACCTTGGGTGGTAAGAGTAATAACATTTATGTACCTCTTACTATGTTCCAGGAACTAAGTTAAGCACTTTGTTACTATTATTTTATTCTCACAACAGTCCTGGGATTAAATATTGTTATAATAATCATTGACTTTCATTTAGTGTTTTAAAGATTCTTCACAAATATTATCTCATTTAATCCTTACAAAAGCCCTTGTGAGCTGAGAACTACTACAACATCAGTAGCAACAGTTTCGTTAGTTTCCTTTCCTGGAAAATGAGAGGGTTAGCCTAACTGACCGCTGAGGTCTGTTCCATCTCTAAATCTAGAAATTCTGCATATACCTTCCTTTATTCGTACCTTAATCCTTGTTCTAAATAAACCGGGTAACTCAAACTTTGAATTTACAATTTCGACAAAATTAGTAGCTAATTAATCTCACAGAATTTGAAATCTAGATTTGAGTTTCTTGTGTTGGATAGTGACACCTACTGGTGAAGCGTCTTCAAGGATCTCACAGTCTGATGGGGGAGATGACATGCAAACATCTCCATACAAACAAGATATTAACTGTAGACAATCTCAAAGGGAAGACTCTAGCATTAAGGGACAGTGAGAAAGGCTTCTTGAAAAAAAGAAGAAAAAGAATTAACGGACTAGATATTCATTTTCAAAAATTAGGAAGCCAACAAATAAATAAACATAAAAGACACAAAAGAGGTATTAAAAATTAAAGAAAAACTGATAAGCTGGAAACCAAAATAAAACTACACACATGACCAATAGAACTAAAAACTGGTTCTTTGAAAAGACTAATGACATCTATAGACCATTAGTTGATCTGATTAAAATAAGGAGAGAAAATCAAATCAATAAAATAGCAAATGAGCCAAGTTACATCACAGCAAATCCAGAAGAAATAAAAGGAATAATCAGAACTTATAGTAGTCAGTTTATATGCTAGCAAAACAGAACACAAAAGAAATAAAGGATTACTTTTAAAAAATATAAAATTCCCAAGTGATTAGAAGAACAGATGGAGAGCTAAAAAAAGCCCAGTCTCAGAAAAGGAAATAAAATGAGTTATAAAGTAACTACCAAAGGGAAAAAAAAATCTCTGGGTCTTGATGAATTCAATCAACATTTAAATAACAATTAATGCTCATATATCACAAATTATTCTTAAAAATTGAAAAAGAAATTAGAATCACTCTACTCTAACCTTTATTGGACAAATATTGCCCTAATACCTAAACTAGGGAAGAATAAAATATAGTAGAAAAAATATAGATAAATATCATTAATATACATTGATTCAAAAATTTTTAAACAAAATTCTGATAAATGGAGTATGGAGATTTATCTAAGAAATCATTCATTATGACCAGGAATTTAGACTAGAGCTGCAAGGACAGGAAAACAATCAACATAATTAATCATATTAAAAACCAAAACATGCAGAACAAGCCTTTGGAAAAGTTCAAAACTCATTTATGCTAAAAATCGTAGAGAGGAGACATTTTTAATATCACAAAAATATTTTTCTAAAACCAAAAGCAAGCATCATTTGAAATGAAGATACAGTGGAACCTTTTCCAGCAAATGCAGAAGTAAAGCAAGGATGGACATTAATTGATATACTTCTGGAAATTCTAGGAGCAGTAATAAGACCAGAGGGGAAAATAAGGCACGAAGATAGGTAAAAAGAAGATAAAACTATTTGCTGATAGGAAGTCAGCAAAGCTACAAACTGAAATAATCAATGGCTTCAGCAAAGTTGAAGGCTATGAAACAAAACTTCAAAAAATAAATTGTATTGAACTGAACTAATAACAAAATCCAAGAAGCAATAATAGAAAAGGCAATCCATTCCATATAAATACTGAATGGATCAATATATCAAAGCACACAAAAGACTTTCATGGATTCGATTACAAAACACTCCTTAAAGAAATGAAGAACAATGTAAACACACAAGAATGCTCCTAGTTAGGCTGTGCCTACACCATGAAAATGATAATGCTACCAAAGCTAATTTACATGTTTAATGCCATATCAGTAGAATTGCTAAGGTTATATTTTATAGAACTTGATAAAATAATAATAAAGTTCACTTAGAAAAACCAAAAGATCTAAAATACCAAGAGAAATGGTGAAAAGAGGAAAAGAGGTTGGGATTGAATGTGAATAACACTTCTAGGTCTCACACATATGTATACATGCACATACATACATAAATATATACATTTATACACACATATATGATACATACATGCATATTTATGTGATATGTAAATATATTAATGGCCATTCCCCAATACATGAGTGGTCAAAAGATATGAACAAACAATTCTTGTATACTCCTAAATATTGATAGAAATGCTTTGGGTGATAGCTAAGCATTGGAAACAATGTAGATGATCAACACTTTGGGAATGACTAAACAAATTGTGGGATATGAACATGATGGAGTACTACTGTACTGTAAGAAATGATGTATGATGAATTCAGAGAATCATGGAAAGCTCTACATGAACTGATGCATAGTAAAGAAAGCAGAGCCAAAGAAACCCTCACAATATGAAACAATGTAAATAGAATGAGCAGTCACAAACCAAAAAATAAAATGAATGTAGCAAAATTAAAAAGATCAAACAAGATTCAGATGAAGAGATAGGAGAAGATACCCCTCAATTCCCTTTGTGGAGGTGGGAGGTCCACAGAGGTTGTACATTTCAAATATTTTCGATGTATTGATTGGTTGTGCTGATTTTTTGCCTTAAAAAATACCATTTTCTTTATGTGTTGGCTCTCTAGGAGGATAATATAAAAAAGATACAAGTGGAACCTTATTTTTTTTTAAATAAGGAAGTCTTCTTTCAGAAAGTGAGACTTTAGCTGTGACTAAAGAGAAGCCAAGCAAGGGGAGGACAAATTCCAAGCACGAAGAAGAAACTGTCAGAAAGTTCAGAAAGAGGCGTCAAAATTTTCCTAAACAAAAATCATTTTTATGTGCCAGTCAATAGGAATACTCTTACCTTAATAAATGAATAATCCATAAAATGACCAATAGGAAGATCATCCATGTATTTCTTGAGGTCCCGGAAAGGAATTCAGAAATGAGGCATAGTACCTTGCATGAAGATACCTTAAAGGCTTACTATGTTAAGGAGAAAGCACATGAGTGCAGATTTTGAAAAACTTGCTGTGAGTCTGGTTCCTAATAGTTGTTGGCCATATGCCCTTGGGCAAATCACATTTTCACCACTTAGTTTGCAGAGCTACTCTAAGCATCAAATGCATTCCAACTGTAGGGATACCTTGAAGCACTTTTTAAAGGTAAGCCTTTAGTGTTACTGTGAACATTAAAAGAACCTACGTAGATTTAACTGAAACTCCTTTTAATATGTACTCATTGAAAAGTAACTTCTGAGTCAACACATTACTGGAGAAGTGGAATCACAGCAGTATTTAAATCCAGAAAATTGAAGTGTAGATATTAGGAATGAATATGAAAGATCATCTATTTCAACTCCCTCTTTTTCCAGATGTAGAGATTGAGGCCCCCAAAGGGTAAAGGACATGTGCAGGATAGTTCACACAGTAAATGACAGAGGCAGGGTACATACAGAGAATCATGAAAGGCAGTGGGATTTGGAGCATCAAGCTTCTAAATTAGAGTTTAGAAGATCCAGGTTCAAACTCTACCTCAGGCTTTACTAGTTTGTGTGACCTCAGGTAAACCAATCTGGAGCTCAAGTATTCTCATCTGTAAAATGGGAGAGTTAGACCTGATACCTTCTAAGGTCCCTTCTGGCTTTAAATACATGATTCTGTAGATCTCAAGTTGGAAAGGATCTCAGAAGCCATCTAGTCCATTGCCTTAATTTTATAGGTGAGGAAACTGAGGCCCAGAGAAGTGAATTGCCTTGATTATGTCACAGAGGCAACAGAAAAAATTCAGGTGCACTGGACAGATACTTTCCCTATTTTGTTACATTATAAATAAAACTAAAAGATGAAAGGAAATTGTAGTAATAGGGCTACCCAGGGCAGACTAAAACAATCTTGGATGCTATGCCTCTCAATGCAACCTAAGATCTCATTAGCTTCCTGGGCTGCTGTATCCACATTGGCCCATAGGGAAAGTAATTGAATCTGGGATATCACTGACAAAGGACAATCCCAGAGTAGGAATCTCCTTCTATCAAGACAGGTGGGCACCTTCTCTTCTTCTTATAGTCTTAGCAAGTTGACTGAAACACTGGCAGGTTAAATGACTTAAAGGTCTTAATCATGTCAGACTCTTCTTGACCCCATATGGAGTTTTCTTGGCAAAGCTTCTGAAGCGGCTTGCCATTTCCTTCTCCAGTGGATTAGGCAAACAGAGGTTAAGTGACTTGCCTAGAGTCACACAGCTAGTGAGTATATGAGGTCACATTTGAACTCAGGTCTTCCTGACTCTGGTCCAATTGACTTACCTGAGGTCAAATAGCCAGTAGACATCAGAGACAGGGCTTAAATCTAGGCATTCTTGACTCTGAAGCCAGTTTTCTATCTACTATACTGCTCTCTGTTGACCCATATTGACTCTGATTGAATCAATAGTGTTACATGTGCTATTCCTGTCCTTTTAGATGTTTTTCTTGAGTGATGTTTTCAGTTTTGACAACATTCTGTGTCTTCCCATTCTCTTCTTGAGAGGAATGTTCACAGTGACCAGGCAAGATGCTTTTCTCGCAAGTACCCATGGTCTTTGTTTTTTATTGTCATTCCTGAACTATGATTTCCAGCCCTTTTAGGTTTAAGTTGATTTTCATCTGAGGCATATCATCAAACTCTTTATGGTGATATTCTCTTACATCCATATACCATGATTTCTTCAGCTATTTCTCATTTGATTGGATCTCTTTAATTTCTAATTCTTGCTACAAAAAAGGGATGCTACAAATATTTTTTCGCATATATAGGACCTTTTCCTCTTTCATTGACATATTTGGGGTATAGGCTTAGAAGTGGTATTCGTGGCTCAAAGTGGGCATAAATACAAATGATTTCCAGAATGGCTGGACTAATTCATAGTCTCACCAACTGGTGGGGCATTTTCCCACAATCCCACCAACATTTGGCATTTTTCCTATTTTGGATATGAGAGAAAAACTCAGAGCTGCTTTAATTTTAATTTCTCTAATTATTACTGATTTAGGGGCATTTAAGTGGCTATTGACAGCTCAGGTTTCTTCCCTTAAGAATTGATTTCTTTCCCTAGCTTATTATTTCTTTTTAAATCTTATCTGCATTGGATTTGTTTGTGCAAACACTTTTCAGTTCCATGTATTTCCCTCCCTCCTATTCTCACAACTTTTCTTCTCTTTGCTCCCTGACTACTGTTTACTTAGAAGATGATGGAAGTAGAATATGAATGTGTGAAAAACCAATGCTCTATGTTGATGTGAACACTTTCCAGTACCCTGCCCTATTTCTCTTTCCATCACCTAGGCTCTAAACACTGATTCTTACTCTTTCTATGCTTTCAGATTCCTCTTCACAATTCCTTCTCTGAACATAGAGATTATTTAAATCCTTCCCCAAAACTTCCCTCTCTATTGCCCTCTACTTTTCTTTCTCTCTTTTTTCATGCTGTTTCCTTATAGAATGTTTTGTGACAATATGTATGTTCTACCATCCTTTGGCCAGTTCAGATGAAAGTAATATTCAAGTAATACCAGTTCTTCCACCCTTTCCTTATTCATATATGTCTCTATTTGTACCTCTGATTATGAGAAATAACAATTCAAATAAAACTCCCCTTTTTTTCTTCATTTAAGATTAAGCAAAAATTAATATATTTTATATGACTCCCTCTATGATCCCTGTTGGAATTATAGTTCTAAGGGGATAATTGTATCATCCAGCACCATTCCATCCCCATTATAGGGAAAACACTTCATTCTTATACCGTCTATTCTAATTTTTCGTTTATCTTTTCATCTTGCCCTTTATTCCCGTTTTTATATTTCAAAAGTTCTATGCAGCTCCAATAATTTCATCAAGAAATCATCAAACATTCATTTCTCCCCTATAGGATAATATTAAGGTTTTTTTTTTCTGACATTCTTGGTTATAAGCCCACATCTTTTGCCTTTGGGGAGACTGTGTTCCATCCGCTCTGTTTTTTCATAGTAGTAGCTGCTAAAACTTGTTTGTTCCTGATGGTGGGTGGTTCCTTGATGCTTGAACTCTTTCTTTCTGACTATTTTCACTTTTTAAATTTTATGTGAAAGTTGTAGATTTAAACTGTGATGTTCCTCAGAGGTTTCATTTTGAGGGTTCTTTCAGGAAGTGACCAGGGGGTTCTTTTTATTTTTACTTTGCCTTCTGGTTCTAAAAGATGTGGGGAGCTTGTGTCATCATTTCTTGAAATACAATCTTTAAGCTTTTTTTTTTTTAGTTATGACTTTCAAGTTCTATAATTATTTTTGTATTTTCTCTCTTCGATCTGTTTTCCAAGTCAGCTGTATTAGATACTTCATATTTTCTTCTGTTTTTCAATCTTTTTACTTTAATATTTTTTATTGTCCCACAGGGTCACCAACTTCTGTTTGATTCATTCTAATTTTCAAGGTGTCTGTTATTTGGGTTATACTTTATACCTCATATGCTAAATGGTTAATTCTTTTTTCCAAGCCTCTTCTCCCTAGCTCCCATTTCTTTCTTCTATCTTTCTCATTTCATTTATACGATCATCTAAAAAAAAAAAAATCTCTTACTTCATTTCTTCTAGGAATTTTCATTGATCTTGGGGGTAAACTTTGTTTTCCTTTGAGGCATTACTTATAGGTATATTGAATTCATTCTCCTCTCTTGGGTTTGTGTCTTGCACATCTTCCCAATTATTATTATAGCCCTTTATCTTTTTTTTTTGCCCATTCTTTCTTTGATCTGCTCTGGGAAACCTGGTTTTGATGAACTAACTGAGAGCTCTGGGAGCTCAATCTGACACACACACTTCCCTCGACTTCCTGTCCTAAGTGGAGGACTTTGCCCAGAATCTGCTCTAGTCAACCCTGAATTTAGGTCTCTAGGTACTGAGTTAAAGAAATTAAGGGTGTCTAGCTTGAGGAGGTAGGACTTGGAAGGGGAAGAAAAGGGAACTGTGGCAGTTGTCAAGTATTAGAAGGGTTCCCACATAGAAGAGAGATTAGAAATGTTCTACTTGGTCTCAGGATACGGAATTAGTACTAAGACGTGGAAGTGACAAAGGAGGCAAATTTAGGTTTAATATAAGCATTAAAAGGAACAATCCCCTTCCCTCCTTCATGGAATCCTAGGGCAAGTAAATGTACAATGGATAGAGCATGGGGCCTGGAGTTGGACATGGCTGAAAAGGAGTGAACAACAACAAAGAACACCTACTTTGTGCAAGGCGTTGTGCTAAGCACTTTACACATACCTCATTTGTTGCGATATATATGTGTGTGTGTGTGTGTGTGTGTGTGTATATGTATGTTTATGTGTGTATGTACCTGTGTGTATGTACATGTACACACATAAATATATACATATAAATAGCACTCAGGATAAAAGTCGTATTGTTCAGACATTTTAGTTGTGTCTGAATCTCTGTGGCCCTACTTAGGGTTTTCTTTGCAAAGATACTAAAGTGGTTTGCCATTTCCCTTTTTCAGTTCATTTTATAGACAAGGAAGCTGAGGCAGTCAGGGTCAAGTGACTTGCCCAAGATTACACAGCTAGTAAGTGTCCGAGGCCAGATTTGAACTCATGTCTTTCTGACTCCAAGCCCAGTGCTTTATTCACTGTGCCACCTAACTACCTCCAAAAGGTCTAGTAAAAGCAGTCAAATCATCCCTAACATGTATAGACACAATGCATTCTGGAAGTGACATAATTTTAAGTACTCTGAGTTTTAACGGCAACTAGAAAATGAGGAAAAAAAAGATAGAAAATGGTATTCTCTCTCTCTCTCTCTCTCTCTCTCTCTCTCTCTCTCTCTCTCTCTCTCTCTCTCTCTCTCTTTCTCCACACACACACACACACACACATAAAGTTGACTAGAAACACATTAGTAGTTACTGATTCATATTCCTACTTTCTCATCTCAGTCTGAATCTTCATAAGAGAGAGAGCTATGGGTATTTCAAGGGCATTCCTTAATGAAAATACAAGAAGGAAATTGGCAGGTTTTCACCAATAATTTTCTACATTATAAAACATCATCACAGTCAGAAGTGTAGAGAACATAAAAATCCTGTTGTGCTTACTGCATTTTTTCCTACTGCAGACAACAAATTGACCCAGTTGGCAGGAAATTAGAAATGGAGCAAAATGTAGCCTCTAGTATAGGCATGATCCAAGCATGTTAAAATTGCCCAATATGTATAGCAAATGTGACCATGAGAAGTTCATTTTGTTCAGTCATCCAGCTTGCACCAAAATGAAACCAGATACAAAATAGGGAGGCATATATAGGACTTCACCAATTTCAAGTAGGATGACCTTCACCTATTCTGTTCCCTATTGGTAGATTTGATTTCCATTTCCTCTGGATAGTTAATAACATGGTCTTTTCCCCATCCCATCCTGAAGCACCACATGTCTTCTTGAATGAGGTCCATAGTCGCTCTAAATATGTGGGCTTAGCTATCCACACAGGGAAAATATAATGGATAAAAAACACGCATTGACCAAATTATTATGTATGGTTTTTAAGACATCCTACTGACTTAGTCTATCAGTGTATTTATCTTGAACAGAGACTAATGATAGATCACAAGCAGGCCCTTGAGTTTAATCACTGGGAGAGATATGTTCCATGCACCATGAAATTATTAAAGGACTTTGGATGAAGGCATGACATGATCAAATTCAACCATTCCAAGCTGTTTGCTGACACAGAAAACCATCTTTTTAAAACCAATATTCTCTTGGTGATGCTCTATTGTGGCTGTGAATCAAGCAATATTACAGTATCAGAGAATTCAAAATTACTTGTGATCCAAGGGGCAAAATAAAGATGCAGGGTAAGCATAAGTCAGCAGTAGTGTATTGTCAATGAGGACTTGTAAACAGAAAGTGACATAAAAGCTATCATCCAGATCTATACAATATGAGTGGAAAAGGAGGTAGGTGGGTCATGTAATAAGAGCAGGTGAAAAAAAAAAAAGAAACCCTGAGCATTGTTCTGGGAGCCATACCCTAGTTTATAAAACAAACAAATGACAACTTCAAAGAAGAAAGCCTTCTAGGGACAGGACAAAGTTTCCACAGTGGAAATCTGGGGAAAGAAATGGACAAGAATCACACAGGATGTGAGAAAGTATAGATTTATTCTGATCCTTCCTATAGGAAAATTAAAACCCCACATTCCATGTTAATAAGTGGATGAATCTATTGATATGTTAAGGTCAACAAATACTCACTGATTCAGACTAATTAAAGGGATGTCTTGTCTGAATTAGGAAGAATTACTTAATTATCACTGTACAACACACACATATGTGTATGTATATATATATATATATATATATATATATATATATATATATATATATACACACACATACATAATCAATGAAAGATCATTTCCTTTTTTTAAAAAAAGGAATCCACTTAATTGTTAAAGCTCTCACCTCAGAGACTAATTATACACCATAAGCCTTCTAGAAATAAGTCTTCTTATAGAGGCATCTCTCCCCTCTATTCTTCTTCCAACCACGCTCATTTGTTATATGAAGGCCATATCATATCTTCCTTAAGCATATGGCATGTCTTTGCTCAAAATCCTTTAATAGTCCATGGTTTGTAGAAAAGCTTATTTTAAAAAATTGAATTAATTTAACTCAACTCTGCAATTATTTCAGTGGCTTCCATGTGCAAACCACTGTACATGGAGGGATGCAACATTTAATAAGATATAATTTTGCTTCCATGGAACTTACATGAAAGTAGGGGATGTAGCAAAATGTGACAAATGTGACAATAGTGACAAAAATGGAAATGATTATTGTTTAAGACAGATGCAAACAAATTGCAATATGAGGTTTGAACACTGAGCACAATGCTGACATACAGTAGGCATTTAATAAGTGTTTGTTGATTGACTGAGAAAGGATTGATTTTTTTTAGGCCTGTAAAGATCAAGGAAGACTTCATGGAGTAAGTTATATTTGCAAGCAGTCTTGGAGGATAAGTAGCATTCCAACCATCAGAGCTAAGTGGAGGACTTTACCAGCATAAGGAGATGCTTGAGCATCTCCTTAAGACCCAGGAGGGGGAAAATAAGTGAGTAACAACTACTCTAACAAAAATCTGAGAAGAGCTCTTAGCCAAGTAGTCATGAGGAAATATGAGGAAAAACCACATTGGTTCATATGTCCATCCCAAGATCACAATTCTGCCCACAGGCAAGTGACCATGACAGGAACCTCAACTGTAGCAGAGTGCAAGGAAATGCCTTTCATTTTCCTCAGCCCAGTTGTCTCTCCTGGCTTTTAATCAGCACCCAGACGGTCCTCCCAGCAAGCCAGCTTTGTGTTCTGAGGTCCCTGTGAGCTGGACTATAGGAAGAAGTTAAGGTTCCAGCATACCATGGGCTGTATTTGTTTTCAAGTCACTGGAGGGAGCTCAGAAAACACATATATCAATTGCAGTGAATGAAGGAGTCAGGCCAGCTTCTTGGCAAGAAATTACAAGGTTATATTAGAACCTGGACTGTAAAAACTGGGTCTAGAGAAAGCCTGGAGCTCCGAATCATTCATACCATTCCAAACCTTCCAGAGAAGAAAAAAGCTATTATTGACTGAGTAAAATACCCTCATCTCACATTTAATTCTTGTTTTTATTTCTGTTGTCATCATTTTCAAAGCTTTATTTACTCCTTTTCCTATTAGGGGTCTTGTCATGTTTAAAATTAAGTGAAAAGAGTTTTTGATCCACAATTCACAAAGAGAGACATAGACATCCTCCCCAGGAGATAATGTGTTCTCAAGACACACATGGGGAGGAAGGGGTGGAGAATTGATTCATGGTGAAAATAAATTGGTTTGTTACTGTATATAGCCTTTGTTTAGCCTGTGCCTCTGAAGGCTTGTCTTCACTTAACATATATTTGATTATGCTTTAGAAATTGTCAGATATCATTAAAAGGAAAGGTTTTAAAGAACTGAATCATTCATGTCCCCAAACCCAGGCCTGAGGGAGTTCATTAATGGGGTGGGAGCAGCCTTTGTGAAAGGTGGAGGAAAGGCAGCGCCTAAGTAGGGAAGGCATGGTGAGAAGGAAGGAGGGAAGAGAATAGGGAAAGGCAGGTAGGCAAGGTTTTATATGTGCCTGTGCTAAGCACCAGGAGTACAAATACAAGCAGAGAGAGAGAGAGAGATAGTGCCTTCCCTCAGTGGACTTACATTATAACGTTATCAAAACAGAGCTGAAAAGTGGGGAGAAGAGAGAGGATTCACACTGGCTGAATGTTGGCAAAGTCTTTAGTCAGAAGCACAACTAAGAGGGGAATGATGCATGGCCAGCCTGTGATTTTTCTATAATGAAGATATCAGAAGTAATTTTACTCTTAAGAGGAGCCAACATGGTAGAGTTATGGCCCAGGGTGAGAAGTTTCAACACTGAGCACAATGCTCTCCCAAGCAGGGAGAGAAGTTGCAGGGTGGGAAAGAAATTGAGTTGTAGTAGTGAAGTTCAGAGACAGAAGTAAAACAAAGAAGGGGAAGAAAAGGAAGGAGAAGAGGAGAGACAGAGAGAGGGACACAGAGAGAGGGAGAGAGAGATATAGAGAGAGAGAGACACAGAGAGAGAGAGAGAGAAACAGAGAGAGAGAGAGAGAGAAACAGAGAGAGAGAGAAAGAGAGAGAGAGAGAGAGAGAGAGAGAGAGAGCATCTAGGTGGTACAGTGGACAGAGAGCTAGACCTGGAGTAAGGAAGACCTGAGTTCAAATCTAGCTTTAAACATTTACTAGCTGTGTGACCCTGGTCAAGTCACTTAACCTAGTTTGCCTCAGTTTCATCATCTGTAAAATGAGCAGGAAAAGGCAAACCACTTCAGTATCTTTGCTAGGAAAATTCCAAATGAGGTTATAAAGAGTTGATCATGACTGAAATGACTGAATAGCAAAAGAGGGGGAGAAATGATGAAATCTTGTACCATTTTTTAAAAAACCCTGCCATGTAGGTAGCCATTTCGTCATGGTTTAATGAGATAGGCACTAGACTGGGAGGCAGAAAACCTGGATTTTAGAGATTTGACTAGAATGAAGTGAAAATGACTTTGTCCCAGGACACTGAAACCTTTGGAGATGTTTTTCCCTTTTCTATAGGAGATCTTTTTTTACTCAGCAGCTGTCTCACCAGAATCTCTTGTCACATATCCTTGGATTCTCCACCCCAAAATTCTCAATGGGAGAAGAAGAAGGAGGAGGGAGAGGAGGAGGAGGAGGAGTTGATATCAGGGCATTACTCTTATTAATTTTCCTAGATTGCTTTGTGAAACTTCCTCAGGACACCAAAATCAGTAATTATACTGCTGTTTTTGCCTATTATCTCCCATGACCATGAGTATTTAACTATTCTGATCCTCATTTTTTTCTCAGCTATAAAATGAAGGGGGATTAGATGATTTTCGTGACCTCTTCTCATTTTCAAGATTGATGCCCCCTGACTGACCTTATTGTTTCACAAATCCTAGACCCACTGAGTTGAGAACAATCTCTCTGGGTGATCACCTCCTGGTCAATCAAGCCTACTCATAGCCAGCAGGCCACGACTTTCCTTCCAGGTCTTGGAGGGGAGGAAGTGTGGAGATAAAGTAAGAATTTCTTCCAAGGCAGTAGCCTTCCTTGTCCCAAGCCAGAAATGCTCCAGTCTGCATTTGTTCCCTTCACACATGCACACAGCAGGCAGTGATTGAGTGTGCGGAGGAGAGTACTCCAGATGAGAAAAATTGTGTAAATGGAAATTGTCATCACAATCCAGTGCATAAATGAAAGAGATGTACCACAGCTCTTCTAGTCCTGGAAGGAAAAATTGGACCCTGAACAAAAGCATTATTAATTTAAGGAACAGCCTTCATTCGCCCCGGGCAGTTTCCTTTATAAACACTGCTGACGCCCGAAATGCTTGAATCGCATGTAAATGCATAGTTTCAATATGTAAAAACAGAGGCCCCGCCATTACTTTGGGGCATTCAGAAAATTGTTTCCTCCAACGATTGGCTGCAACCAAATAGCAGAGGTTTCCAGACTCCAGGTGCTGAATGTTTCCTCTGCAATGAAATTAGGGACAGTATTGTGGCTGGTTCTTTATTTTACCCCTAAGTTCAGATATCATTTGCAAATGACAAAACATAGCCCTGTAAATGCTTCTGGTGCGTGACATATTTGTATCTCCATGTAAACTAAACACGGCAGGGTACAGGAGCATAAACAGAAACCCCAAGGGATGTGTTTAGGCAATGGTCATATTTAAGTGGCCAAGTCACAGTTGGCTAACTTGGAAGATGAAGCTGGGGTAGCCAGCTCTGCATGACAGATAGATCGTGCCTGCATTATCTTATTTAGAGAGAGGAAATCTCTCACTTGGTGTGAGTCCGGTGATAGCTAACATAAGAAAGGCCATAACTAGGAATGTTTGTTCATAGGGAAAATGCACCAAGCACTCCAGGGGCCCCACAGACTGCCCCACCTGCTAGTCCTATCTTAACTAATCATTCTTGCTAAGTGGGGACCAAACATGGTTTTTCTATGCTACTGAGTATCTGTAAGTGTTGTCAGCATTTTCTAGATTTGGAATGCCCTAAATTCAGCACCCTGGGAAAAGCCCTGGTCACTCTGTCCTACTTTTAAATGTGATCATGAGGCAGTATAGTATAGTGCAAATCAAACAGCGTTTATGAAGTGCCTACTATGTGCCAAGAACTAAGAGGAAAGGAGTTACAAAGCCAAAACTGAAACAATCCCTGCCTTCAAGGAGTTTATATTCTATCTGGGGAGGCTATACATATGTATATATATATAATGTGTGTACATATATGTGTGTATATGTATATGTATAATATGTGCATATACACATGTGTATACAATCTATATACATATGTATATGTGTATATCATATACACATATGCACAAACATATACACATATAACACATACACATGCATGCACACATACATCCATATACATATATGTACATGTATATACATATGTGTGTATTGTGTGGGTGTGTGTATATGCACATGCACGCACACAACATATATGTGCATACATGCATGCATACATACATATTTGTATCTGGATACAAGGTAATTTGTGGAGGGAGAGCTGTAGCATCTGGGGAAATCCAGGAAGGCATCATGTAAGAGAGCAATAGAGCAGAGCCCAAAGTGTGAACCCCAGCTTTGTTACTCACCTGGTCATAAACAAGTTGGGGGGGGTCTCACTTTTCCTCATCTAGAAAAGGAAACAGTAGGATCAGATCCAAAATTCAACAATTTCCACAAACACTTATGAAGTTGCTACCATGTGGCAGGTGCTGTGCTTGGTACTAGCAAAACAAAGACAAAAATTAAAGTCTCTAAACTCAAAGTGCTGGGGGGCGGGGGGAGCAGACAGGGAGAGAGGGAAGAAAAGTTTATGAATTGACGCAGTATGGCATCTTTGGTCTGGGCATCAGATACCTTTTTCACAATAAAAAAGGAAAGGAGATACTAAGATGTCTAGGGAACATTTCTTTTTCAACCCCACTACAAACACACACACGTGTGCACACACAATACACATGTACACTCACATGCAATACACACATGATACACATATGTGTGCACACACTATACCTGCACACTCACATGCTCACACACATGTATATACACACATGCACACCAACTGGCACCTAAATTTACAAATTTATGTACACATGACCCTGTATCAAGAGAGGCAATGTAGCCTAGTGGTTGGAGAGTCGGTCTCAAGTAGAACCACCTGGGTTCAAGACTTGCCTCTGACACATACTGGCTTTGTGACCCTGGAGAAATCACTCAGCCTGTCAGTGCTCTGGGCCACTTTCTAAAACTAAGTTCCAGGGAAGGTAAAAATCTGATTTAGTAGAGGGAGTTTCCTCACCTGGGAGTTCTCTTGTACCAATGAAGTCATAACTGGCCATTTATATAATCTTAGACAGTTGCCTCAATCACTGAGAGGCTGTGACTTCTATAGAGATGTGGAAGCAGAGGCTAGACTTAGGCTAGACTTGAACCCAGGTCTTTACACTTTAACACATTGCCTAGACTTAGATAAATAGACAACAGAGACAGGTTCACACACACACACAGAGGCAGAGAGAGAGAGGCAGTGACAAAAACAGACAGAGAGAGACAGACAGAGAATGAGACAAAGAGAGACACACACACACACACACACACACACACAGATACTCTTGTTCTAACCTTGAATCAACCATGTCAGGGATGTACTACAGGAATTGCTATGTTATTATCCCCATTTGAGAGACAAAGAAACTGAGGCTGAGAAATTAAGTAAATTAAATGTGTGTTCTTCCTTCGTTGCCAAAGAAGACCATGCCATCAGAGAAATAATGACATGACTTGCACTTGACTTTGTTTTGAGTGAGGGAGGGCTGTGCAGGTCACCAGCCTCACTTCTCCTCCAGAGCCATATGAATCCAGTGACCACATATTCATCAGAATGACTGAAGATGACCCAGAATGAAGCAATTGGGCTTAAGTGACTTGCCCAAGGTCACACAGCTAGTGAGTGTCAAGTGTCTGAGGTGAAATTTGAACTCAGGTCCTCCTGACTCCTGCACTAGTGCTCTATCCACTGTACCACCTAGCTGCCCCCAAGTGAATTAAAGAAAATTACGTAAAAGGGCATTTATTAAGTGTATTATATGTCAAGAACCATGTAGGGTATGAGGAGACAAGCTTTCACAGAAGCAGGATTTGAACCTCAGCCCTTTCCATTCCAAGTCCAGGTTCTCCACTCACTGCCCCAGTCCATAAACACACACACACACAAAACACACATATACATAAAACATTGAAGTATATACATCCAACCATGTAAAGAGCTCTAAAATATTAATAATCTTTCAATCCACATTGAAAAATGACTCGCTATGACCCAATTGCCAGTGATGCACTCAGTGGTGCTCTGAGCCATCTCCTGACACACATGGCAGAGTAATGCTCTCATTTGATAAGACTGAGCACTGTTAATTCCCATTTGTAATTTGAAAGATTATAAAAGAAAAGAGTACATAAGATGAGGCTTTCCAGTCCCAGAACAAAGACTCAGCAATTACTTTCCCAGGTAATTTGTACTCGCTGAACTGACGGGCTGTCTCCTTATCTGAATTCAGAGAATTGGAAAAGAGCTTTTTTAAGGACAGTTAACTTTCATGGCAGGTTCTTGCTGGGCATTCTTCCCACTGCCATAGCAGAGTAAATAAAGATCACAAAAGGCATCCCATGGCAGTTTAGCCCAAGTTCTAAACATTAACAGTAACTGTGTTTTCCATGGAAGACAGTCTGTCTGTTGCTCTCTTCTGAAGTGAGAAGGCAAATGGTTGAAATCAAATTCTGATTCCTCAAATCTTTAGTAAGAATCTACTGTGTGACTAATGAATTATAGGTGGATTTGTGAACTAGTCCAACCATTCTGGAAAACAATTTGGAACTATGCCCAAAGGGTTATAAAACTGTGCATATCCAGCAGTTCCACTACTTGGTCTATATCCCAAAGAGATCAAAGAAAAATGAAAAGGATCCATTTGTACAAAGATATTTATAGCACCTCTTTTTGTGGTGGGAAAGAAATGGAAATTGAAGGGATGCCCAAAATTGGGGAATGACTGAACAAGTTGTGGCACATGATTGTGATGGAATACTGCTTTGTAATAAGAAATGATTGAGCAGGATGGTTTCAGAAAATCCTGGGAAGACTCATATGAACTGATGCAAAATAAAGTGGGCAGAAAAAGAAAATCTTTGAACATAGTAACAGTAGTATTGTAAGGGTAATCTACCATGAAAGACTTAGCTACTCTGATCAATACAATGATCAAGGCAATTCCGAAGGACCCAAGATGAGAACTGATGAACTCTGAGTGCAGATCAAAGTGTAGTTCCCTCACTTTGTCTATTTTTCTTGCTCTTCTGTGATATGGCTAATACAGAAATACTTTTGTTTTGCATGATTTTACATATATAATTGACATCATATTGCTTGCCTTCTGTGGGTGAAGGGGGGGCTGGAGGGAGAGGGAATTTGGAATTTAATTTTTAATGTTAAAAAATAAATATTTTTTTAAAAGAGTAAAGGATGGTCCCTCATGCAAAGCCTTCTACATTCAGGGCTGACCTGGCATATCTCAGACTTACAGAATCTCAGAACTAGAAAGAGCCATCTAGCCAGCCTGTACCTGAACAAAATCCCCTTGATATCCTCCTTGGCAAGTTTTCATTCAGCTTCCACATGAAGTAAAAGGAACTAAGTATTTCCTAAAAGCAGTTCATTCCATTGTGAGACAACTCTGACCGGGAGGAAGATTTTTCGTGCACTCAACCTAAATTTGCATCCTTCCAGTTTCAATTCACCACTTCTGTTTCTCCCCTCTGGGACTAGGCAGAACATATATGATCTCTCTTCCACATGACAGCTCTTTAAATACTTGAGAATAGTTATGTTTCTCTCTCATCTTTTCCAACATTGCAAAGCCTCCTGGAAGAGTGTAGGCCTTTTGTCCTTGCTTTAATTAATTACATTACTAATTAGAGTAGTGTTTCAAAAATCTTCAGAAAATTCCACTGATCCATGGCAAAGTCAAATAGACCTAACTGAATTATCTGCCTTTGGGGATGATTTGATTGGGTTCTCTCCTTTACAGGCAAGGAAAACTAAGGTGATGAAGGTCACTCTCCTGCCCCTGCCCAAGTCTTTAAAGAGATTATATATGCTCTGGACCATCCATTTGGTTGCAGGGAATAAGCTGGAGAGCATCAAAGAAGAGAAAGAGCCTGGATTATCTCTTGGATAAGACATAGTTGAAGGAACTAGGGAAGTTTAACCTGGAAAAGAGAAGAATCTAGGAGGAGGCAAGAGGGAAGGACATGATAGCTGTATTCAAGTAGTTGAAGACATAGAAGGATTAAATTCCTAGTAGTCCTGGGGAGAAGAACCAGGACCACTCAGGGGAAACTGAGAATAGGCAAATGTAGCCTTGATGTCAGAAAAGCTGACGGGAGGTCAAGTATATGGGGATTTTTTTTTTCTTAAAACTAGGAATGTCCAAAAGTGGAATGGGCTGCCTCCAGAGGCTATAGCTTCCCATTCTCAGGTTTTCTACCAGAGTCTAGATGACCACTCATTTAGCATGTGACAGTGGCAATTCTTTCCAGGTACAAGTCGAATTAAATGGCTGCTGAGGTCCCTTCCATTTCTAAGATTCAAAGATTCTGTAAATGAATTATATTTTTTTCCTTCTCACTCTCTTCTTAACTGATTACACTGACTTCCAACCTCACCATCCAATTGAAACTGCTTTCACTTAAGGTACCATCACCAAATCAAATTGCCTTTTCTCAGTCTTCATCCTTGATCTTTTTACTGTCTTTGACACTGTCAATCACTCTCTTTTCTTTGATATTTTCTTCTCTCTAGGACACTATTTTCTGGATACTACTCTCTCCTGGTTTTCTTTGTACCTATCTGACCAATCCTCAATCTCTTTTGTTAGCTCTGCATCGAGGTCATGCAGGTCACCACATGGTGAGTGTCCCCACAAGGCTCTATCCTGGACTCTCTTCTCTTCTTTCTCTACACTATTTTCCTAAGTCAGCTCATGAGTTCCCATACATCCAATTATCATCCTGTGTTAATGATTCTCAAATCTACTTATCCAATCCTAACTTTTCTCCTACCTTCAGACTTACATTTTCAGCTCCCTATTGGACATTTTAACCTGGATGTACTGCATACATCTTTAACTCAACATGTTCAAAATGATACTTTCATTTTGCCCAAATCTCTCCCCTTCAGAACTTCTCCAACGGTATCACCATCCTCCACATCACCCAGGCTTCCAACCTTGGTGTCATCCTCAACTCCTCACTCTCTCTCACCCCATATCCAATCTGTCGCCAAGACCTGTCCGTTATATCTGTATAATTTCTCTCCTCTGATACTGCCCTCACTATGTTCCAGGCCCTCATCACCACACAGCTGAATTATTGCAATAGTTTCTGGAGGGTCTGCCTATCTCAAGTCGCTTCCCACTCCAGTCCCTCTTCTACTCAGCTATCAAAGTGATCTTCCTGAAACACAGGTTTCACCGTGTCAGTAACCACCCCTCCCTCATCACCCTTTCAATAAACTCTAGGACTCCTTATAACATCTAGGATCATAATTTCATCATGATTTCATAATGTGGGCCCTTCCTACCTTTCGAGCCTCCTTACACTTTGCTTACCTTTATATATTCTGTGTGTCAGTGACAATTGCTGTTCCTCACACAAGACAATTCATCTTCCACCTCCACTCATTATCACATGCTATCCACCATAACTGGAATTTTCTTCCTCCTCATTTCTGCCTTCCGGATTCCCTGGCTTTTTACAAACCTCAGTTAAAATCCCAACTTCTATGAGAAGCCTTTTCTTCCTCCCTGTTAACACTATTGCCTTTCCTCTGATAATTATCCCCAGTTTATCTTGTATTTGTCTTGTTTATACATAATTATTTATATTGCTTCCCCATTAAACTCAGCTCCTTGAGAACAGGGATTGTGTTTTGCCTTTCTTTGTAACCCCAGTATTTAGAATACTTCCTGGCATTTTGTAAGTAGTTAATAAGTGTTTGTTACTGATTACTGACTGGGTAGTTTTCATATTTCAAGAAAGTCAATGAAAATTGCTTAGGTTCATTAGAGCAGAGATGTGAAGATAGAAAGAATTCCCCATCCATCTCTTAAAAGAAACTCCCCCCAAAAAAGTCTAAGAATTACACAGCTGCATTCCATGGCTTTTACATCAAAGAAAAAAATCCTATAAGCATCCAGAAAAAGCAGTTTGACTATGGAACCATCTTCAGCATCACACAGGACCTGGCAGCTTCCACTAAAAGGCAGCAGAGATCTTGGAAGACAGTAGTCTAGACCAAGATATAGGTTTGTAACCAAGAGTAACTTACTCTCAAAGCTGAGTTTTTTTTTAAAAAAGACCCTCAATGGAATAAAGAATATTCATACATTTCTGATGAAAAGATAAAAGTTGAGTAGGAACAATGAAATACAAACACAAGAGTCCAGAGAGACCTAGAAAGGTAAATTAATTTCAGCAATTGGATTAGACAGTATGCTGTAATGTTGGCATTCTAATAGGGGAGAGAACAAGTATTCCTTCAGAATCTCAGTATCTTCAAAGCCTTTGGCAGTTAGGTGGTGCAGTGGATAGTGCAGGAGTCAGGAGGACCTGAGTTCAAATTTCACTTCAGACTCTTGACACTCACTAACTGTGTGCCCTTGGGCAAGTCACTTAACCCCAACTGCCTCATCGTGGGTCATCTCCAGTCATCCTGATGAATATCTGGTCACTGGATTCAGATGGCTGTGAAGGAGAAGTGAGGCTGGTGATCTGCACAGTCCTCCCTCACTCAAAAAAAAAAACAAAAAAACAAAATCAAGTGCAAGTCATGTCATCATTTCTCTAGTGGCATGATCTTCTTTGGCAACAAAGGATGAACATACACGCATCTTCAAAGGTTACTGAGGGAGTTTTTTTTTTTGGTTGTTTATTTTTTAGTGAGAGGTTCTAAAGTGCATTGGTTCTTTTCTGAGGGAAGGGCAAAACTAGTGCTGATAGAAGGAATAAGAGGGTAATACTTGCTATTTCTCATAATTGAGGTGCATGAGAAGAAAAGTATACAAATATGGAGGAAGGAGGAGTGGGCATCAAATGAGATATTTGTAAAATATGTAGTATAGTGCCTGGCATATAGTAGGTACTTTCTTAATTCTTGTTGAACTGAATTGAATTTGGGTGAATTTTCTTACCTCTCTAAGTTTAAGTTTTCTCAGCTAGAAAATAAAGGTCTTAAATCACATAATATGTGAACTTGTATTCCTGGAATATCTTGTCCCAATTTCCGTAGGGCTTTGGTTATAAAAACTGATTGTGAATAACTGACCTTGAAATACTTTATGCCATAGTGTTCATAATTCTATCTATAAAGCATCTCCTATTACTGGAAAACTTTCTATCTTTGGGTCTTGTCAACCAAGAGTTTTATGATGATGATAAAATGAAGAAGTGTAATACGAAGGTGGAAGAGAAAGAAAAACAGGTGAAGTCAGATGGTGGTTCTTTGTTTTTAATTACTTTACAATTATCTCATTTGAACCTCATAACAACCCAATGAAGTAGATATTATTATTAGGTCCATTTTACAGATGAAGTGAAGATTTGCCCAGGGTCACAAAGGCAGTAAATGTCTGAGGCTGGATTTGATCTCATATTTTTCTGCTTCTAGGGCCAGCACTCTATCTAATAAACATGAGTTAATTGAAGCAATCTAGTGTTTTTTTAAGTTTATACTGTTTAAGGAACATTTGACATCCTTGAAGCCATTTTTAACCAAGACATCTTTTTTTATCAGCTATGAAAGAGAAGGATTAGCCTTTATATACCACCTTAATGATGACAAAATACTTTATAAATATTATCTCATTTTAATCTCACAACAACTCTATTATTATCCACATTTTACAGATGAAGAAACAGGCAGAAAGAGATCAAGTGACATGTCCAGGGTGACATAGATAGTGTCAGGGGCCAGATTTAAAGTCAGTTCTTCTTGACTCCTAGTGTCCTACCTCCTATACCCTCAACTTTCTCTTATAAACAATTATTGAGAATAGTTCACCTGTCAGATCTATGGAGAATGAAAGAATTTATGACCAAACAAGAGAGAGAGAACACTATGAAATGCAAAATGGATAATTTTAATCACATTAAATTAAAAATGTTTTGCACAAACAAAACCAATATAACCAAAATTAGAAAGAAAGCAGGAAGCTATGAAACAATTTTAATAGCAAGTGTTGCTGATAAAGACATTATTTCTCAAATATATAGAGAACACAGTCAAATTTATAAGAATACAAGTCATTCACCAATTGCTAATTGGTTAAACAGGCAGTTTTCAGATGAAGAAATCAAAGGTATCTATAGTCATATCAAAAAATACTCCACATACCCCTTGATCTAGCAATACCACTCCTAGTGCTATATTCCAAAGAGATCATAAAAATGGGGAAAGGATCCACATATACAAAAGTATTTATAGAAGCTCTGGAACTAGAACTGGAAATTGAGGGGATGTTCATCAATTGAAGAATGGCTGAATAAGTTGAGGTATACAAATGTAATGGAACACTATTGTGCTTTAAGAAATTATGAAGAGGCAGACTTCAGAAAATCCTGGAAAGACTTATATGAACCGATGCTGAGTGAAGTGAGCAGAACCATCACAACATTGTTTAAAGAAACACCTCAGCACGTGATGACTGATTTTGATAGACTTAGCCCTTCTCAGAAATGCAAGAACCCAGAACAATTGTGAAGGACTCATGATGGTAAATGCCATTCACATCCAGAGAAAGAACTATGGAGTTGGAATGCAAAGTTAAGTAGAGTATTTTCTTTTTTTGAGTTGTTTTGTTTTTTCTTTCTCATGTTCTCTCCCGTTCATTATAATTTTTCTATGCAACATGACAAATATGAAAATGTGTTTTATAGGAATACATGTACAGAGCCATATCATATTGCATTCCATCTTGGGGAAGGAGGAACACGGGAGAGAGGGGGAGAAAATTTAAAACTTATAAAAGTGAATATTGAAAACTAAAAATAAATAAATTTAAAAAGAAAAAAATGCTCTACCTCACTATTGATTAGAGAAATGCAAATTAAAGCAACTCTGAAATACCATTTACACCTATTAGATTTGCTAACATGAGGAAAAAGGAAAATAAGTGTTAGAAAAGATGTGGGAAAATTGGAACACTAATGCATTTTTGGTGGAGTCGTGAAAGTTTCTACCATTCTGGAAAACAATTTGGAACTATGTTCAAAGGGCAATCAAACTGTGCATACTCTTTGGTCCAACAATACCATTACTAGGTCAGTATCACAAAGAGATCATAAAAAAGCCAAAAAGATCTGAATATGTAAAGTTCTTTTTTGTGGTGTCAAAGAATTGGAAATAGAAGGAATGTTCATTAATTGGGGAATGGCTGAACAAGTTGCAGTATATGAATGTAATGGAATATTATTGTTTTATAAGAAATGATGAGCAGGTAGATTTCAGAAAAACCTGAGAAAACTTACATGAATTGATACTGAGTAAATGGAGCAGAACCAGGAGAACATTGTACACAGTAACAGTAACAATATGAGATGATCAATTCTGATTGACTCTGCTTTCCTCAGCAATAGGATGATCCAAGATAATTCCAACAGACTCATGATGGAAAATACTATCCACATCCAGAGAAAGATCTGTGGATTCTGAATGCAGATTGAAGTATATTATTTTCATTTAAGGGGAGGGGGAAGTTGTGGCTTTTTCCTCTTGTAATATTTCTTCTTTCACAACATGACTAATGTGGAAATATGTTTCCATGATTGTAGATGTGTAACCTATATCAAATTGTTTGCTTTCTTGAGAAGGGGGGAGGAAAAGGAAAGAGAACAATTTGAAACTTGAAATCTTATAAAAATGAATGCTGAACACTATCTTTATGTGTAAATGGAAACAATAAAATACTATTTTCAAAAGAAAAACAAAATAAAATAATGAACAAAAAAATCCTTGCAAAAGAATCCATCAAAAATGAATTAAGGATATCTCTTGAAATTCCTGCTAATGTAGAAGTAATAGACCATATCTGTCCAAGCCTGCCCCCTCTCCTGCCATGTCCTCCCCCCCAATAATTAGCCAGTATAACATGAGGAGGAAGCAAACATTGAACAACAGATACATCATAGGACCTGCAGAAGGAGGCATTATGGGGATGCCATTTTGAACACATACATTCTTGTTGTATCCCTATGTAATTTGCCTGTTTAGCTCAAGATTCATGTTGAGAGCATCAGCCATGCCATGTTTCTTTCATTATTCAGGGTCAATTAATATACTGTACATCTTGCCTTTAAGTACTATCTCATTATGTTTTCCCCTCATGTAATTCAGTTGGTGATGATTAAAATAATTTTTCAATGGAGATGTCACAGTGTAATGAAAAAATATACTGAAGTAGTGCAGCAAGCATTTGTAAACATTTTTATGAGTGCCCTGGTTGTGGTTACATAACACTGAATCAACTGGCCATAAAATCATGACATGAACTCAAAAGAAGAGCTGGGGTTTGCAACAAAGGAAGACAAAATGGAGGAACCTTGTTCTGCTGTGAGCTTGCCATAATGAAAGAAGGAATGGACTTGGAGGTGGGTAAGAATTTTTTTTGATAAATATTATATATAATTTCAGAGTAGTTAGATGACACAGTGGGTAGGGTGACACACCTGGAGTCAGGAAGATGCATCTTCCTGAGTTCAAATCTGGCTTCACACTTACTAGCTATGTGATCCCAGGCAAGTCACTTATCCCTGTTTGCCTCAGTTCCTCATCTGTAAAATGAGTTGAAGAAAGAATGGCAAAGCACTCCAGTATCTCTGCTAACAAAACCTCAAATGGAGTCATGAAGAGTCAGACATGACAAAAATGACTAAATAACAACAACAAAAAGGCATACTATCACAGGGAAGTGCCTTAGTTTCCCTGGGGCTCAGTTTCTTCCCCTATAAAATGGAGATGAAAAACATATTTAGTATCTGCCTCAACAGAATTGTGATAAGGATCAAAAAAAGATCAGATTTGAAAAAAAATTTTTCTAAGCCTTTAATCACTCTAGAAATGTTAGCAATTATTACTGAAACAAAGACTAATGCTGGGTTTGCTTTTATTTTGGCATACATAGATGGGTAGAGAAGGAAACATGGCTTAAAGCAAGAACATATCTGGATAATGTCCATATTTCCAAAAGAAGGACTCTAGAGCCTGTTTGCACCTGTATTAGTGAGGTTAATCATTTGTCTGTGTACCACCATCTGTGAAGGGTGGAACTGGTCATCCAGGACTCTCTGAAGATTAAAGCTGCCTCATCCTATTATTAACAACTAATAACTTTTAGCCTAAGAGTAATATGATTGTCTTCAAATCAATTTGGTCCTCATCTTTGCTATTTTCTCGAGTTTATATCAGATGAAAAGTTATTAATTCAATGACAATAACTCGAAGACCCCAACTAGGAAAATCCACAACATTCAGGCAGAAGTGTGTTTCTGCCATAATTTGAATTTTTTTTTTTAATTTCTGGCTAATCTTGGTTGAGGCAAAATAAGGATATAGGAAACTATTAGGTAAAAGGAGTGAATAGTGTACGTTACAGTGTTGATGATTGGCCAAGACATGAGGAGAGGTTGGGAAAGAGTCAGACTTTTGGACCATCCTTCAGTCCTTGAACAGATGAGTGCCAGCAGCAGCTTCAGTCAGTCTTCTCTTCCATAATATTTACAAGGGTACAATGGTCCACATCAGTCTCTCCTTTCTGGTCACAAATCAGCTCTTTTCATGGGTTCTCCTTTGACTCATTTGCCCATGTGGTGACAGTCCTTTCTAGCTGTCTTCACTAAGTCCTGAGTGGAGATAGGGACACAGTGTCCTCTCCCACTGCTGCTTCTCAGCTCACATAGTCTTCAGTTCTCTCTCTTTGTCAGAGTGAGAGTGTGTGTGTGTGTGAGTGTGTGTGTCCACTTAAAAGTTACTAGAAGTGACCTGAGCTCACTTTGCAGCTCAGAGATTCTCATGATACAAACCACTCTCAAAACTGAGAAGGTATAATTGTCCCTCTGGACTGAAAATCTAAATATGCCATGAAGTTCTCAAACCCCTCTTACATATATGTTTTTAGCAAGATCCCCTATGGCAGACTATTTCCATTGCCTAAACAGAAGGTTATGAATTCCCAGACTAGGGTGGTGGCCCCATGAGTATGATGGTTTGGAGAGTTGGCATGGAGAGACAATCAATACACTTTGGCAACTGGTTAGAATGAGAGGATAGAAAACAGGGTAGAAACTACAAGAACATTGAGAGTGCTAACATGAATAGCTAAGGGCTTGAACAGTGCTCCTGTTTGATTTTAACTATTTATGTTTAGCAAATCACCATTTTGAAACTAATGCATTAGTGGTAGAACTGTGAATTGGTCCAATAATTCTAGAAAACAACTCACACTTATGAGAGAAAACTCACTCAGTTCTTAATCATTTGTTTACAACTATCTTTGGCCCAGAAATCCCATTGTTGAACATGCGACTCACTGGTTCAAGCAGGGGAATTAGAATACTCCTTGCTCCCCATTGCCAGTTCCATGTTATCTCCCTACATACATCATTCAGTAACTTCACCTCCTTTGAGACTCAATCAATTCATCTCTTTCACCCAATTAAAACCTTGGTAGTTATTGTCTATAGACCTTCAAGTCACTCCCCTTCCTTCCTCAATGAGTTCAGTGCATGACTCATATTTTTTTCTCTCCTCTCCAACTCTTGCTCACATACTAATGGACTTCAACATAATGAAATTCTTTCAAATACACTCTTAACTACTCAGCTTCTCAACTTACTATTCACTTCCCAAGCTCTACTCCTCTATCCCACCTCAGCCACACACAAAGATGGTCATATCTTTGATCTTTCCATCACCCCAAAATATACTGCCTCCATGTGCAGGAATTAGGAAATTTCCTTATCTGACTATAATCTATTGGCTTTCCACCTCTGCCTCTGCCTTCCCCTGCCAAACATTCATTTTCATGATAACTTCTGGTCCCTTGATCTCTCAGTCCTCTCCCAGACCATGTCCTCTGGAGATGGGAAAGGGGAGTTGGTCTCCCTCCTCCCACTAGCCACTTTCTCTTTCTCCCATATTGACCCTTGGTGAAACAAATCAGCTCTACTCTGTCCTCCTTTCTCTTCTAGCCTCTTATCATGTCACCAATTTTGCACTACCAGACCTCAGCTTGGGTCATTTTCACCATTCACCTTCTTCACCCCTCCGTATGTGCTCTTAAATGATTATGGTGAAAATCATGCAACCATTCTGACTGAGTTTAATACAAATTTATGTTATACAATTGCAACTGGGTCCTCACTGCTGCTAGGCAATCCCACCACGCCTCTCTTATCAACTCACTGGTCACTCTCCATAGTGGCTCTTCCAAACCTTTTCATCCCTCCTCAAATCTCCCATTGTTCCTCCTTCCCCTACACTCTCAGCTGAGAACCTGGCCTCATATTTTATAGAAAAAATAAAGACTTTTTACAGCAAACTTCCACTTCTCCCCTCCTCCTCATGTCCTATCACTCAGATACCTTTTGCTATTATCTCCTGCATCACCCTAATGGCACATGATGAGATGGTCTTAACTCCTTACCAAAGCTAATCCGCCTACCTGCTCAAGCGATCCCATTCTATGCCCTCTCATCCAAAAGATATTCCCTTCTGTCATCCACACTATTTTCAATCTTTCTCCTGCAGTGGATCCTTCTCCACTGCCTGAAAATATGCCCACATCTCCCCCATACTCAGAAAACCCTCAATTGATTCTTCCATCCCTGCTAACTACCATCATATATCTCTTCTGCCCTTTGTGGATAACCTCCTCAAAAAGACTGTCCACAATAGAAGCCTCCACTTTTTTCTTCTCTTAAACTTTTTAACTCCTTACAGTCTAGCTTCTGATCTTATAATCTCACTGAAACTGTTGTCCCCAAGTTACTAATGATGCCTCAGTTGCCAAATCCAATGGCCTTTTCTCTATTCACATTCTCTTAGCCCTCTCTGCAGCCTGTAACACTGTTTATCACTCTCTCCTCTTTGATGCTTTCTTCTTTCTAGGCTTTCCAGGTACTACTTTCTCTTGGTTCTCCTCCTACCTCACCACTCCCTCTCTGTCCCCTTTGCAAGATCCTCCTCAGAATCATACCCTCTAATCATAGATATTGCCCAGGGTTCTGTCCTGGGCCTTCTTTCCTCCCTTTATACTTTTTTTTGATGATCTCATCATCTCCCATGGACATAATTACTATCTCTATGTTGTCAAACCTACCTATTCTTCCCTAACCCCTCTTCAGACCTACAATCTCTCATCTTCAGATGCATTTCAAACATTTCTTTCCCCCTATATCTTCCCCTTGATCCTGACCTTCCTTATTACTATAGAGGGCAATGCCATTTTTTCAGTCCCTCAGACTCCTGACCTGAGTCGTCTTTGACTCCTCACTGTCTCTTACCCCCCAAGCTGATGCCAAGGCCTGTCATTTACCTTTGGACCATCTTTATAATACTCTCCCTTTTCTCCTCTGACACTGCCCCCACTCTAGTGCTGACCCTCATCATCTCACATCTGGACTACTGTAATAGCTGTTGGTGGGCTTGCACGCCTCAAGTCTCTCCCCACTCCAATCTCTCCTTCCCTCAGCCACTAAAGTAAAGTTTCCCAAAGCTGAGGTCTAACTATTTCACTCCTCTACTCAATAAATTCCAAGGCTCCCTATTCCCTCCAGGATCAAATATAAAATCCTCTGTTTGGCCTTCCAAGACTTTCTTTCTACCTTTCCAGACTTCTTAACCCTTACTCCCTACACATAGTCTGCAATCCAATGACACTGGCCTCCTGGCTGTTCCACTGACAAGATACTCCATCTCTCAGTGCCTAGAATTCTCTCTGGTTCTCCCCCTATGCCTGGAATTCTCTCCCTCTCCACTCTGACTACTTATCTCTCTGACTTCCATTAAGTCCCCACTAAAATCCACCTCTCTACCAGAAGCCTTCTCCAAGTCCTCTCTTAATTTTTTCCTGTTTCTCCTCTATATGTGTTTGCTTGTTGTTTCCTTCCCTTATTCTGGGAGCTCCTTGAGAGCCAGGATTATTTTTTGCCTTTGTATCCCCAATGCTTAGCACAGCATCTGACATATAGTAGGTGCTTAATAAATGTTTATTGATTGAATGACAGATTTCCCAGAATATCCTACTGAAAGAGTAGATATATTTCTTTTTGCAAGTAAGAAGACAAACAGGACATGTCCTAAGAAGAGCTTGAGTGATTAATCCAAAGCTCTGCTGTGTTCTGACAACATCAGAGTGATATGAACTGTGAAAAGCTTCTAGCTTGCTTATGGAAGAAGGGATAGATCTGGAGAAAACCACAAGCTCGGGGCACTGGGAAACAGTTTGAACTATGAAGTTCCTCGAGGACATTTGCAGTGTGAGATTCCCCTGGCTAGGGAGCTTTTTTTCTGCAACTCTTCTTTAGACAAATATTTTTCGTCTTTTAAGGGATCAGACTGGTGAATTTTAGTCTTTGGACTCTCAGCACCTACCATAGTTACTGCTCCAATTTTTTTTTATTTTTGGTCCAGACCTCTGATTTACTTCCAAGTGTGGAAATGCCCTCCATTCATGTGGGTCATATCAGATACTTGCCAGTGATGTATAGTCTTAGGGAGTTGTCTAGGGACATGAGAGGGAGGATGATTTACTCAGAGTCATACAGCTTATGTTTTTGGAATAGCTGCTTGTCTTTGTTTAAATTTTAAAAGGAAGGAGAGTAAAAACAAAATTAAACCACATATTTGTTTTTTTTTCTTTTTTCAAATTCACATGTTGGCCTTTTGATGACCGTCATTCCCCTGCTTCTGTCTCTGGTTGAACTTAGTAGGAGGGTGGGGAGTAGGAATGATCCTCCCCCTGAATAGAAGCAGCCTCTGGACCAGTTGTTCTGGATCTTCTGCTCCCTGAGGCTGCCTGAAAAACAGATGTGCCTCTGATCCCTGAACCTCTCAATGTGTTGCTGTTGCTTCATCTTGGAGTCATGTGTCTTCAGTGACCACATTTTTGGCCAAAAAATGGATATTTCCTAATGCTCCAGTGAGAGCCCAGTTACATGAGGCATAAGGATTTCTATTTAACAAACCAAATTGTCCCCCAGAGCCCCAGTGTGGTGAGTAGGTGACCCTGCATTCCTGAAGACTGTACCAGATGACTAAAAGCTCTGCTAAAGATTGCTTTCCTGGAGGCAGCTAGGTGGTTCAGTGGATAGATCACCAACCTTGAAGTCAGAAAGACCTGAGTTCAAATCCAGCCTTAGTTGTGACCCTGGGCAAGCTACTTGAGCTTGGTCTATCTCAATCTCTTCAACCCCAAAATGAAGATCTTAGTATCATCTACCTCCCAGGATTGTTTGGAGGATCAAATAAGATAATATTAGTAAAATGCACAACACAGTATCCTACACATGCTCAAGAAAATACTGACTTCCTTCCTGAGAATTTGAGGATTCAGGTCAAAAGCTCACTACCAGACTATAGAAAAAGAGCCCCTTGAGCAGCCAGTCTGCATTTAGAGAGGTTTCTTTTAATTTTTAAATTTTTTTTATCACATTCACTTCCCTTTGCTTATGCAAACATTTATTAAATGTTTGCTGCATACAAGTTCTCACAGAAGTCTCTAATTCCACAAGTTGAGTCTGGGTTTTTCCAATTTCTTTGCTGAAGCTCAATAGAGTAGATATTTTTTTTTTAATGATGAGATTTTAAATGGTGGCGACAGCATCAACATAGGATAACACTGCGTTTAGAGTCTGAAGAGCTAGGTTTAAATACTAATTATGCCACTTACCACTGTATGACCTTTGGTAAGCAACTTGATTCCTCTGGGCCTGCAAAATGAGGGAATCAGACAACAAGACCTCTAGCTTCCTGTATACTTTTAAATTCAAGGTGATTCAGTTTAAGGAATATTTATCAAGCACCTACTATGTACAAGACACTGAGTTGGGCATCAAGGATACAATTACCGAAAACAAAACAAAATCCTATATCTGTCCTCAAGGGGTTTATACTCTACCTGGTGTAACGAGTTGTCTTACCTATCTACCAAGAGTGGATGGATTTTGATGGGCATCTGTGGAGAGGAGCCATGGAGGAAGCAAGGATATGAGTGAAATCAACCATCTTTCTGTTTTTGAAGTCTTATCAATGCCCCATGTTTATTTCATAGTCATTTTAAGTTACACTCCCTATCTCCACCCACAATATCTTAATTTGTAATAGAGGGAAGAACCCAAACATAGCCAACCACACAAGTGACATACAGTATTACATACACCCAGCCCCCTTTGTTTTCAAGGAACAGAGAGAAATGCATTCCGTCATCTCTTCTCCAGTGCCAAGACTGATTGATCTAGGTTCAGACTATGTGTGTGTGTATGTGTGTGTGTGTGCGTGTGTGCGTGTGTGTTTTATATATATACATATGTATGTATATATATAAAATCAGACTGTAATTCTGATGTTCTTTGTGGTTGTTATTACAGTAATTGTTTACTTTTCTCAGTTCTGCTCAATTCACTCTGTATTGCTTCTTATTTCTTCCCAATAAAATCCACACCCTAAATTAATGGAACGTCTGATCATTTTATCCAGATCTTCTCTGGCTTTCCCATATGTATCAATCCTTAAAACACAATGATACACTGTTACATTGCATGTCACAGTTTATTCATCCATTTTCCAAAGGCTACTGAATTTGTAATTATTGGTTTGGAATTCAATTCCCTGTTCTTCTCCTTAATACCCAAGTAACCTTAGCAGGTAGATAGAACAGTGGACAGGCCAGAAGTCAGGAAGACATGAGTTCAAATTTGGCCTCACACATTTATTATCTGTGTGATCCTGGGCAAGTCAATTCACCTTTGTCTGCCTCTATTTTCTCAACTGTAAAATGGAGATAGCAGCATCTGCCTCATAGTGTCATGGTGAGGATCAAGTGAGATATATTTGTAAAGCACTTAGCACAATGCTTGGCACATAATAAGCTCTTAATAATAATTGCACCCTTCCCTTTCCCTCCCCCTTGGGCAAATCTCTTGACCCATCTAGGTCTCAATTTCTCTAAAATAATGAGATCAGAGAAGGTAACGTCTAAAATACTTTCAAGTTCTAAATCTATGGTCCTGCTTTGCTTCCAGGTTTTTGTCACCACAAATTAGCATCACTACAATGTTTTGTTATATATGGGACTTCTTTGTTTGGTCTCCTTGAAGTTCATGCCCAGTAATGATATCTCTGCGCTGAAGGCTTTGAACAGGTGAGTGACCTCTCCAACAATGCCAAATTGTTTAGTAGTTAGATCAATCCCTACATCCTTGAACTGTGAATCGGTCTTCCCACATTCTGAGGAGTAACTATTTTTGTCTTTTGTTTACTCTTTGCCAATATCTTAGATATGAAGAAAACCTTCTATTTGTCTGGATTAAAGAAACTTCATATCCTTTGACTGCTTAGGTATTGAGAATGTCTCTTGGTCTCGTGCAATTAAATATCTATGTATGTTGGATATAAGACTTTTACTATAGATGTTCAGTATATATTTAATGAGAGGCAGGGTAGTACAGTGAAAAGACAGCTGACCTCAGAGACAGGAAGAGATGAATTCAAGTCCTAACTCTTGACGCATAGTAGCCATGAGATAAATTGTTATTAATAACCAATGATTCGGAGAAATCCAGAGTTCTCCCCTTCTTCTAAAGTCCGGATTTTTAAAAGTTCAGTCTCTCATAGGGTATTGCTGAAAATGATATTGGACTACCTTTCCTGTTCAAGACCCCACCCTAGTGGAGTAGCCCTTGTGTTCCACTCAGGCTTGGGTGGGCAGAAATTCTTTGAATAGATTACCAAGGCTCCTGTGGTATGGGTACAGAGATAGTTTCTCTGTCTAGGTGTGACATGATACTACTCTCAACCCCCCATTATAATACTTTTTTTTAACCAGTCAGTTTATTCCCACTCCTTTTCCAAAAGAACACATAAGCCACGAGCTGCTTGCCACGATTGTCTTTGCCAAAGGGCCATCTTTTTATTAATAATACTGGCTTTATCAATAAAAGGATTAAATTACCCAGACATTATGTCTCTCAAACCATTTTAATCACCACAGACATTTGACCCTGAGTAATTTATTTTACCACTTAGTCCTCTGAACTCAGTTTACAAATTTCAGACAAGGTGCTAACCTTCATGCGTAGAGTCCCCTCATTTGGGAATTCCCTATACCACTGAAATTACAGGCTTAGTCCCTATCTGATTTAATACAAAGCATTTCCCCTCAACTGATGGCTCCTCTTCTTACACATTATCCATAAAAATGTGGTTTTTTAAATAATTTTATGAATTGAAATTGTCTTTTTTCATCCTTTATCATCTCCTCTATCTCTTGTTTGTTTAACATTTCTCTCCTAGCCAAAGTTACTAGTAACTTCTTCCATTTTGCTTGAATTTTTAAAAATGGTGTTGCATAGAATTTACTGTTATATATGCTATAATATGTTATAAGTAGAATTTACTGATGTATCTGTTATAAGATACTAGTCTAATTACATTTTCTGCCAAACTACTTTTCAGGGTTCCTAACAGTTGTTTTGGAATAAAGCATTCTTTCCTTAGCTAATATTCTTAGAGTTATTAAACACTAACATACTGAGGCTAATTATTTCTGTTTCTTCCTTATTCTATCAGTTCAACAGGAAATCAGCAATGTTTGGAAATTGTAAGAATCCAGATAAGCAGTGTAAAACCACTTAGGATCATAAGTACAGAGCTAGAAGGAATATTAGCAATTATCTTTCTAATCCAACTCTTTATTTTTCCAGTAAGGAAAATGATACCCAAAGAGAAGAAACAATTTGGCCAAAGGCAAAGGAAGAGCCAAAACTCAAGTCTTCTAACTCTATATCTTGTTTTGTTTTCCTATCACACCATGCTGCAAAGTGTGTTGTCATTAAAATAAATAAGTAGGCAAATAGAAATTGTTTACTAAATGGTTAATAAACTCAATTGTAAGCCCAGAAAACATTCTGAAGGCTTAGCTGACCCATGACCATTCTTGTCTTTTCAGGTCTCACTACACCTAGAGTATTTTCAAATCGACGAAAATCTATTTCAGAAAGACTGAAGAAGAAAAGACTTCACAGTCTCTCCTATGCATGACACTGTTTAACAGTATTTTAGACTTTAAAAAAGTATTCTACATAGATAATCTAAATCCTTCATTCTGTAGCTATAGCCTTACTAGAGATGAATGGATGAAAACAGGTCTCATGCTTATTTCCATAACTAATGGGGGAGTTGGGGAGAAAGTAGGGAAGTAGGACTCTGCATCCAGCAGTTACTGCTTGAGAATGAACAAGTCCCTTGGGCTCTCAATCCTGCACCTGCTTTTGAAATTTGTGACTTATGAGAGAGAAGAATGATTTCCATTCATGGCTAAAGCTATAATGAGGAATTCTCTTACCTGAGGCAAAAGAGTTACAGGAAAGGTCAATGGTAGCAGTAGTGGTACAAAGGATGGTCAATGGGTGAAGTCAGTGTACATAGGAACAATACAGGGGAGAGAGTGGACTGTGCCATAGTGTTGCTCTTGTTGGTAGTTGATCATTCTCCAAGAAGGTCAATGACACCATGAGGTGATGTCTTGACTCATGAATGAATTGGATTTAAGTGAGGTAGAGTAGTCAGTTTCCCTCTCCCAGGGTCATCAAAGCAATGGTAAGATAAAATTCAATGTAACTGGCATGGCCCAAGATGGAGTGGGCGACTTAGGCATCTGTGATGTCTGACCAAGCTCTAAACACTCCACAGTGCCTGCTTCCACCACTTTCATGAAACAAATTGCTCACATTCACCTATTCCACTGAGAGAAGTCTTCACATACTTGAAGTAGACACCTTGGGGAAAGCCCCCAACTCACCAATGGTTTGGAGGTCCCTTGGTTACTCTTATCCTGGTGTAGTCCACCTGCTGTAACAGTTTATGAGGTGTGGTCACTGCACATGCTACAATTTCTTGGAGCCATAGGTGAGAGCTGAATGCTGGATAGACACCAAATGTGTATGAGCTTGAAAAGAGCTTGGCAACTTCTCACCCCAGAGGGGTTAATCCTCCTTGAACACCCCATACACCCTGTTGTGCCATATAGATGTGGTCCAGAAGAGGACCACTAAGCACAGTGCACACGGAGGAAGCCTCCACTCTGCTAAAGGCCCCCTATCATGTTTTGACCCTATGAAAAAGCCCCAGTTACCATGCCCTAGTCATCATTTTTCTAAGGATCTAGATGTAGATAGAGGCTTTGAAATGCCCTGGTCAGGAAAGCATGGGATAAGGCATTTGCAGTGAAAAAAAAATCAGTAGTGTGGTTCAAATAGACAATAAAAACAGTTTAGTGTCATGAGACTAGTCTCTCTATCTTGACTTTTTTTGTGGCTCCTCACCTGAAATCCAAGCTGCACCTGTTGGCTTGCTCCTCCAAAGGGCCATTGGCTGAGGGCCATGAGCATTCCAATCCATTTGAACTCAGGAAAATTTGCACATGGGAGTGATGGGAAACACTGGCAGCCAAAATGAGAACTGGGCAAAGCTCTCTAAGCATCACCTTTCATGACCCAGTTGAAATCAAGCCCACATTTACAGAAACACAAGGAATTTCCCCAAAATGGAGCCAAGGCCTAGCGTGCAGCTTTGATTTACAGTAAAAGAACTCAGAATTGGAGCCTGAGAGAAACAGAACATGTTAAATCTGGTGCAACAAGGGAAGGCTAGCTTCCCAGTGTGAGCCCAAACCACAAAGAAAAAGCTTCCTGTATGTAATCATGTGACAAATTTCAACCTGGGGATGGGTTTTCTCTAACAGGATAAAGGAACTAATGTCCTAACCATAAGAGGCATGTCCTAAATTGGTGGCTCATTGTTGCTGAGAGATTTTTCCATTTTATTCAGATCTGTTCCACCTCCATAACTAAGCTGTCATGAATTTTGAGTAAAACACAGGTTTGTGCACCAGGGGTCAGCAGTTTCCAGTCTGAATTGTAACTGGATGGAGTCATAAAAGCTTTACTGGTCAATACAGAGAATTTTTTTTTTTTATAACTAGCATCTAGGTATTTGCAAAATGAAAACATGAGTTGCTCTGGAAGGTTATTTTAAAAATGTGAAAATGGATTCACAGAAATTTTGAGGTAAAGAGGACTTTAAGGATCATCTGGTCCAACCCACAGATAGGGAAGTTGTAGCCAAAAAGAGAAGAAGATTTTTAAAATTCCTAACATGTCTGTAGTACCTTTTGTTCATTAACCCTTTGAGGTAGGTAGCAGAAGTATCAGTCTCAAGTACAAAAATAATAATAGATAGTATTTATATAGAACACTTACTATAGAATCCTTCTAGATCCTTACAATAGCCTTGAGAGGTAGGGTCTATCCCTATTTTAGGGGTAAGGTATAAGCCAAAGGTTAAGTGCCTTGCCAAGGGTCACACAGCTAGCAGATCTGAAACTGGATTTATACTTGTCTTCCCGATTCTAGGACTGGTGTTCTATCCACTGGGCAGCCTAACTGCTAATAACAGCAACTAAAGCAAAAACTCATATTTGTACAGGACTTAAAAGTTTACAAAGTTCTTTACATCCATAACTTCACCTGATTTTCACAACAAACTTGCCACGCGAATACTATGACTGTCACCATTTTACAAATGAAGAAACGGAGGCTCTCAGAGGATGACTCCCCCAGTGTCACATACGTAGTAAGTGCCCCAGGTGGGATACAAACCTCAATGCTCATGATCTCAAGGCCAGGACTCTCTCAGCACAATAACCAGAAGGGTAAAGAGCAGAAAAAATGAAACAGAAAACCACCCTCTGAACTATAGAGTGGTAGAAAGCATACCTAACCTGGGTTTCGTTGTGAACTGCCATTAACAAATCACCTCCTCAGCTTTGCCACCTGCAAAATGAAGAGAAAATATTCACTCAATACTCAGAGAAACAGGTATTTACTAAGGTGGCATACTAAGGTTCCAAAATTATTCATTTCCCAATCATCAAAATTCACTTTCTCTAACTTTGCCATCAAGAAGGAATATGACTGATCTAATTCACACTAACTTGTAAACTACTGATAGATCTAATACCCTACACACCCACATACCTTACCTTAGAAAAGTGCCAGTCATATATTAAATCTTTAATAAATGCTCAATAACTGCTTCATCTTACCTGGGTTATCAAAGGACTCTTGTAAGATGCAAAGTAACAAATCTCCAATGTAACAATAATGATATTTAGGCTTGATTTAAGGAAGAACTTCCCAACACAAATTGGAATGTGCTACCTTTGAAGGTACTGTCCACTCCATTTAGGATGACCATTTGCTGGGAATGATACAGAGGGGATGTTTTTCAAGGTAAGTGTGGAATTAAATGGCATTTGGGGTTCCTTCTAGCACCACAGTTCTACATAACTCTATCAGTACCTTCTCCCCTTTCATCCTTAGAAAACCACCAAGAAAACATCCCTTGGCATCATCTGAACCCATATTCATACATATCTTCTCATGGTTTCTTGGCCTTTTACCAATGGATGCCATTCAACAGTCTCTGATTTCTAGGAAACTTTTTCCACTGTCTCATTGAGCTGTCTTCATTGGAAAGTGAGCAAAATCTTATCTAGCCTGCTATGTCTAGCTGGATCCAGATCAGACATGTTTTATACCCCATTAGTCATCCACCCAAACTATCTTGATGAAGTCTAGTTCCTCCCCACTTCCATTCTACCTCCTGCTCTGGGAACATTAATCAAATGAGTTCTAGAATTGCTTCTGGAAAGGATATGTTGGTCTCTGACCCTATGACTCCCTTCCCTGTCCCTGCAACTCCCCAGACCAAAACTCCTCCACCCCCCCGGACCTATAGGTGTTTCCTCTACCTATGAGAATGTAAACTATGGCTTTCTGAATTTATATTTATGTTCCCAAGGCTTAGAAAATACCAAATATTTAATAAATGCCTTTTTGTTCATTCATTTTTTTTGAAGATGAACTACAATCTTATTTAAAATGAAATTCATTGAGAGAAATTTATACCAATGAAACTTTGAGTACAAGTGAACCTCATTAGTTACCCCTGGTGACAAGTAAAACAAAATCTTAATTTTTATCCATATAATTTTCTCCCTACATGGGCTGGCTACTACTGGTTCATATTAGTTTTTGTACTGAAATTTCTGCCTTGAAATCATCTCTAATTCAGGGGATCAGAGATTTGGAGCTGGAAGGAACTCAGAAGTCATTTAATCCCAACCACTTCTTTAACAGATAAAGAAAATGAGGCATAGAAAGGTTCTTGATTACTCAAGGTCACACAGGTGGCACTGATTCAACTCAGGTCCTTGAACTTCAAATCCACCATACTTTGTGATCTATCCGTCATACAATCTCTGAATTCTCAAGTATGCATCAGTATATATGCAAAAGAAAAAATAAACAACTACCAAAAACCTAGTTCATGGGACTGAAATTTTGGCTATTAGAGTATCTGTTAGGTCACCACCTGAGGTTCATCCTAAAATAACCCTTAGTTCAGTTTCCTGCACTTCTCGTCCCATCTGACTTTTAAGTGGAATCGTTAAAAAATGGTCAATGAAGCTACTTTGGACTTGGACATATTATTACAGAAAAGAAGCTTTTCCTTTCCCAGTAATACAGTCCAACTCCCCGAGAAGCCCTCCAGGTGCTGAAGTTAATTATATATCCAGGTAGGTGGGCCGACAAAAGCGCTCAGAAAACAGCTTGACAATACAAGAAATCAGCCCCTTAACCATTTTCGGTTTAGAGAAACTACATCAAAATTTAATGAAAAACCGCATGTCAGGAGAAATTTGGGCATTTCATTTTACAGTTATTTACAGCCAGTCTAGTATATAGCATATGGCAAAAAGTTGCCTTCATAATATGACCCAATATAGTCTTTCTCATGGACTAAATGCTTTGAAAAACTAACCTTACAATGTGTCTGAACTTAGGTCATCTTAGGGAAAAGAAAAGGAAAAAAAGATCCTTCTGGCTCATTTAACTAAAATAAAAATTTTAAAAAATGAAATGGTAAGAGTCTGGATGATCTAGTTCACACTTTGTACACAACTCTATGGCTCCATGCCACTTCTAACAAATATTAAGAAGACAACACATATTTAGCCATTATTTATTTTTTTAATGAGTATTATATACTCTGCCAAGAAATTCCATTCCTCTAAAGTTCTTATAATTACACATTAAAAATAAATTTGTAAAAAGCCATTCTGCTTGTGTTGTATGAGGCAGCTGGTTGATACAGAGGCTAGAGGGGGAAGCTTTGAATCAGGAACACATCTAGCCTCAGATATTTATTTAACTGAGTCACCCTAGGTAGGTCATTTAGTCTGTTTCAATTTTCTCACCTATTAAATCAAAAGAATAATTATGGCTCACATCTATGTAGCACCTTACATAATTTATCCCATTTGATCCTCACAGCCCTGGGGTGAGGTTAAGTGCTATTATCCCCATTTTACAGATTTGGTTCAGTTGTTGTCCTTCATTCTCCAAGAGGACCAATGTCCTCTCACTATGCTAAAGTCAAGTTTCAATGTGTCCAACTGTGGCTGATCAGACCAATACAAGTTCAGAATGCTCTCTCACAGGTCAGACACAAATAGTTCACATAATTATTTGAGGGTAGATTCCCTAAACTTGCACATCTTGCATTTCCTTTGAGCTTTCTTAATTCTGCTTTGCTTACAGAGCACAGCACCTTCCCTGATATGGGCATGCCATGCTGAGCAGTCCTGTGTCAGTGTCTCCCAAGTCACACAATCAATTCCAAAGTACTTGAGACCTTGAGAGTGTCCTTGTATCACTTCTTCTGACCACCATGTGAACGTTTGCCCTGTGTGAGTTTTCCATAAAATAGTCTTTTTGGCAAGCACACATTTTGCATTCAAACAATGTGACCAGCCCATCATAGTGGTGCTCTCTGAAGCAGAGTTTGAATGAGTGGCAGTTTAGTTCAAGAAAGGATCTCATTGTCTGGTACCTTATCCAGCCAGGTGATCTTCAGAATCTTCCTAAGACCACTCAAATGGAAGCGATTCAGTTTCCTGGGATGGCACTGGAAGATTGTCCAGGTTTCACAGACACACAACGATGAGGTCAGTACAATGGCTCTGTAGATCTTCAGTTTGGTAGTCAGTCTAATACCTCTTTTCTCCCACACTTTCCTTTGGAGTCTCCCAAACACTGATCTGGCTCTGGCAATGCATTTGTCAACCTCATTAGTTATGTGTGTATCCCTGGAAAGTACACTACCAAGATAAATGAACTTATCCACAGCATTCAAAATTTCTCCATTTGCTGTAATTGATGGTGCCATGTACAGATGGTGTGGTGGTGGTTGGTGGAGTACCTGTGTTTTCTTGGTGTTAATTGTTAAGCCAAAGCTGCAAAGAATTGACCCATACTTTGTTGCATGTTATCTTCAGAGGCTGCATTGAGTGCACACTCATCTGCAAACAGAAAATCATGTGCCATCTCTCCCTCCACTTTGGTCTTGGCTTGTGTAGCCTCTTCAAGTTGAAGAATTTACCTTAAGTGTGACAGTTCACTTTAATGCCATATTCATCCTCATTGAAAGCATTTGACAACATGGCTGAAAACATGGCTCCTTTTGTGGGGCAAAGCACCTGTTGTTGATTTTATTCCAGCTGAAATATACAAAGTAGGGGGACCATTGCTCATACAAAAGCTGACTCGAATTTTCCAGGTTATATGGCAATCCATTGCCCAATCATATAAATAAAATAGATTGCCCTGTGAGGGGCTGGAGGTGTTTCTCTCTTAGTTATTGCTGGCAAGATTCTTGCCAGAGTACTCCTTAATAGGTTGATCCTTCACCTGAAAGACAGTCATCCACCTGAGAGCTAGTGTGGCTTCAGAAAATATGAAGGAACAGTTGTCATAGTGTTTGCTGTCCAACAACTCCTAGAGAAGTGGCAGAAGTAGAGCAGAGGTCTGTATATAATGTTGGTAGAGCTCACCAAGGTCCTTGATACTGTCAGAAAATGTCAAAATTTGGTTGCCTGGAGAAGTTCATCAGCATTATACATCAATTTCATACTGGCATGCTTGTCTGGTATCTTGATAATGGACCATGCTCTTGTGCCTTCCCAGTCACCAGTGGTGTGAAACAAAGCTGTGTGCTTGCTCCTATGCTTTCTTTTAAAAAGCATTTTAAAGATAAGGAAACTGAGATAGATGACATTTTGTAGCTTACTTATCTATTTTTCTATATACTTATATACACGCTGATATGTAAATACTTGAGAAGGATGATAATGACAACTTCAGTGTTCCCTCCTACTTGCCAAGTTTTTTCTGGATAAGGAGATGGGGAAAAGTGGTTGTATTTGAGTCTGAATGGGTAGTGAAGATGTCCACAAATTAGCAATGTGAAAGATTTTCATGGAGCTAGTATTATTCAACAGCTTCTTGCACCAATGGAAACATACAACAATAAGCCTTGAACTGGCAACTCAAACAGCCAGGCATCACTCCAAACCCCAGACTCCTCACTATGAAGGGTATGGTAGGCTCTACATATAATCAACTGGGAGACACATAAGCAGCAGTAAGGAGCTCACTCTACACGCCTACTGATTGATTTGGGTTAGGGCAAAGGAAATTTTATAAAACAAGGAAGAAAAGATTAGAAAAATACTGAGAGTGTCTTTATGACGGCTTATAGGGCAGTTCTGCCCAGAGTACCTCAAGGGGAAGCAGGGAACAAAGGACCCTGTGACTTGGGGGGAAATAGTGGGTTTTATCTTAAATCTTAAAGACACTTCAAGAGGCAAGAGTCTATCTTTAGTGAGCAGAAATTTAAGCAAACTTGAGACATGAGCTTATGCCTATGATACAAGTAGTTAAGAGAATTAACCCAATGATGACCTAGGAGTCCTCCCCAGGGAGTTAATACAGGGGTTTTAAAAAGACCTCATATGTCCAATCAAGTCATGAATTTGTGAGGAACTAATACAGCAAACGTGTTAAGTACCTAGAACCAATCGATTAGCCAGCATTTAAGTGCCTACTATGTGGCAGGCATTGTGCTCTGTAAACACAAAAATTAAATAGTCTCTGCCCTCCAGGAGATTAAATTCTATCAAAGGAGACAGCATGTACATGCATAAGTATACATATACACATACATGTATATATTGAATTGTATGTTTATATGTATACATATATACATACATATATTGAAAATGTGTGTCTGTTTACATGTAATCCTGACATTTTTAAAAATGCATATATAGACATATATTCAAGTCAATAAACATTTATTAAGCACCTACTATGTGCTTGGCACAGTGCTAAGCATTGCTGATTCAAATAAGAAAAAGAAACACAATCCCTGCCCTCAAGGAGTTTACAATCTAATGGGGGAAAGACAACAGAAAAATAAAAGCTTGAAGGGGAAGAGGGACACTAAGGGCTATTTTGTTTTGAGGAGTTGAAACTAAGCAGCACCGTAGATAGAAAGTGGAGTGAGTATATACATACATACACATATACATACATACATATGTGTGTATGTGTATGTATGAGACAGACTTGTATGTGTGTATATATGTATGTGTATACATATATACATACATATATATATATATATATACATATACATGAGTGTGTATAATAATAATTGAAGAAGGGTCCTATAGTTGGGGACTTACAGAAAGTCTCAACTGGGAGAGGATGCTTGAGCTGAGTTTTCAAAGTCAATAGGAATTCTAAAAGGGGAAGAAGAAGGAGAAAAAGAAGGAGGAGGAGAAGGAGGGAGAGGAGAAGGAAGAGGAAGAGGGGGAGGAGGAGGAGGAGGAGGAAGGGGAAGGGGAAGGAGAAGAGGAAGGAGAAGAGGAAGGGGAAGAGGAAGAAGAAGAGGAAGAAGAAGAAGAATATATTCTAGCCTATGACAAAGTACAGAGACCAGAGATGGAATGCCATGTACGGATAACAGCTACAAGACCACTTTGGCTGAACTAAAGAGGGCAAATTCATACTAAGACTGGAAAGGTAGGTTGGGATAAAGTTGTAAAGGGCTTCCAAAGCCTAACACAGAAGTTTAAATTTGATTCTAGAGCTGATAAGGAAGTGCTGGAGTTTATTCAACTGATTTAATTCAAATTAAATAGACTTTAGGGACATCAGTCAGGTAAATGTGTGTATGGAGGATAGACTAATAATAGTAATAATAATAGCTACTATTTATATAGTGCCTACTATATGCCAGACACTGTTGCTAAGAGCTTTAGAATACTTTATTTCATCCTTACAACAGCCATATGAGGTAGGTACTATTATTATCCCCATTGTACATATGAAGAAACTGAAATACTCAAAAGTTAAATGATCTGTGCAGGGTAATAGATCTATTAAGTGTCTGAGGCTGGATTTTAACTTCTTAACTCCAGGCCCAGTGCCCTACCCACTGTGCCACCTAGATGTCCCCTAGACTAGAGAGGGTTTTAAGACACTTGAGAGAGAGCAACTGGGAGGTCATTGCAATCATCCAGGCAAGAGGGGATGAAGTCAGTGTGAGTACAGAGAAGGGGGAAGATGTTATTGGAGGGGTAAAACTGACAGCAGTTGGCATCTAATTGCCTCTCTGGAGTGAGTGTAAGAAGTTGAGAATGACATTGACGTCACAAGCCTGAGTGACTTGGAGGATGATGATGCACTGGCTAGTATCAGGGAGTTGGGGAATTGGGGAGGATTGGGGAAAAGATAATGAGTTTCTATTTTGATCGTGTTGAGTTTAAGACACCAATGAGTCATTCACTTCAAAATGTCCAATAAGCAATAAGTGACATAGGAACAAGTGACTAGTGATGATATTTGATCAGGGTCATCAGCATAGAGAAGATAATTGAACCCATGGGAGCTGATGTGAATGCTGAGAGTGGAGAGAGAGAGGAGATGGTATTGAGCAAGCTTTCCTCTTACTGAGCTGGTATGCTCTCCTATTCTATTCTCTCTCTTGTGTTTCTCTCTTTGAGATGAATGAGTTGCCCCTAACTATTGGTGCTGATTCTCTGATATCATCCGTGGGTCTTGGGCTCTTACCTTGAACTTAGGAGAAAAGGTCTGTCAGCTTCCTATGTTGCTGTGTGCTGACTAGATCTCCCTTTAGATGATCTAATTATGTACACAATTCAATGCGCAGTAGCTGCCTCATGTAGAAATCATTAGTGAGACTTGGTAGGAGTTTGGGCCCATCTAATGTCCATCTCATAGGGCAACTGGGTGCTAACTTGGATTCTGGACTGCCTTTTGAAGTCTCTCAGACAGTCTGGCAGCCAAAAGTGAAAGGAAAATCCTCCCCATTTCCACTACACACTACCCATGCCCTACCCTCTCTCTCAGCAGCAGCATGGCACTGAAGGACTTCAGAGGGATTTTCAAATCAGTTTGTATTTGGTGTCTTTTGTTAAGAGCAGTTGAATTCAAGTTCTCACTACTGGAAGCTTTGCTATCAGGACACCTCAACTAAGTATGATGTTTTATCCAGGTATGAAGTTGTGCAAATACTATTCTGAGAGAGGAAAAGATACCCATTGCCTAGATGCCTGGTAGGCCTCTGGCCCTCACTTCTAGATCAGTGGCTGTGTGGGAGAGTAGTGTGGTGTAACAGACTGTCATAACATATCTGAAATGCAACACTCTAGGTTTAAACCCCAACTAATAGAGACAACTAGGTGGAACAGTGGATAGAATGCCAGCCCCAGAGTCAGGAGGATCAAAGACGTTTACTAGGTGTGTGAACTTGGGTAGGTAATTTAACCCAGTTTGCCTCAGTTTCCTCACCTGTAAAATGACATGGAAAAGAAAATGGCAAACCACTCCAGTATCTCTGCCAAGAAAACCCCATGTGGGGTCATGAAGAATTGGACATGACTAAAAGGACTCAAGAACAGAAATTTCACATGAATAATAATAATAACTGTCTGGACATATAGCATCTCATTTTAGATTCATAGTAACATGCAATGGAAGTATCACAGGTTTTATTATCCCCACTTTTCAGTAGAGAAAACTGAGGCTAAGAGAGATTAAGGGACTTTCCCAAGGTGATGCAGCTGGTAAGTCTGACTCCAATGCTCTAACCACTGCAACAGGCATTTTTCTCTTGCTACTTGTAAGACCTTAAGTCATTTCTCCTCTGTGGGCATCACTTTCTTTATCTATAAATAAGAGAGTTGGGTCAAGTGTCCTGGAAGGGACCATTGAGCTCCAAAGTCCAAGGCTCATTTAGCTTGATCGACTGCTATCCAAAATACAGCACCCATTCCTATTGAAAACACGGGAGAGCATAAGAATAAATGGAGCCTTCCTTAAAATAATAAGTATCTACTTAACACCATCAGCAAGCATTCCATGTAATGGGAACAAGCTAGATGCATTTCCGATAAGATCAGGGATGAAACAAGGATATCCTTTATCACCAGTGTTATTCAATATGGTACTAGAAATGTCAGCTGTAGCAATAAGAGAAAAAAAGAAATTGAAGGAATTAGAATAAGCAAAGAAGAAACTAAGTTATCACTCTTTGCAGAAGATATGATGATATACTTAGAGAATCTTAGAGAATCAAGTAAAAAACTATTTGAAGAAATAAACAACCTTGTCAAAGTTGCAGGTTACAAAATAAAATGACATAAATCATCTGCATTTCTATTTATTACTAACAAAGCCCAACAGCAAGGGATAGAAAGAGAAATCCCATTGAAAGTTATGGTAGACAACATAAAATATTTGTGAGTCTACCTGTCAAAACAATTTCAAAACACTTTTCACACAAATAAAGTCAGATGTAAGGAACTGGCAAAACATCAGTTGCTCATGGATAGGCTGAACGAATATAATAAAAATGACAATTCTACCTAGATTAATTTATCTATTCAGTGCCATACCAATAAAACTACCAGAAAATTATTTTCTAGAGCTAGAAAAAAATAATATCAAAATTCATTTGGAAGGAAAAAAGGTCCAGAATATCAAGGGAATTAGTGAAAAGAAATGCTAGGAAAGATGACCTAGCTATACCAGATCTCAAGTTCTATTATTAAGCAGCAATCATCAAAACCTATTGGTACTGGCTAAGAAACAGAAGAATAGATCCGTGGAATAGGTTAAATACTCAAGATAGTAACCAACACATATAGCAGTCTACTGTTATATACTCAAGGATATACCCCAGCTTCTGGGATAAGAACCCACTGTTTGACAAAAACTGCTGGGAAAACTGGATAATAATGTGGTGGAAACTGGGCATAGACCAATGCCTGACACCACACACAAGAATAAAGTCCAAATGAGTACATGACCTAGGTATAAAGGCTGATACTACACAAATTAGGGAAGCAAGGAATAATGTATTTGTCAAATTTATGGAGAATGGAGAAATTTATGAACAAGAAAGAGATAGAGAACCTTATGAAGTGCAAAATGGATAATTTTGATTACATTAAATTGAAAAGTTTTTGCACAAGTAAACCAAAAGCAAGATTTGGAGGGAAGCAGAAAACTGAGAAAGAGTTTTTACAACTAGTATCTGTGATAAAGACCTCATTTCTAAAATATATACAGAACTGAGTAAAATTTACAAGAAGGCAAGTCATTTTCCAATTAATAAATGGTCAAAGAATATGAACAGGTAGTTTTCTTTTTTTTTTCCCAACGCTTCCTATTGTTTTTTTTATTTTTAATTTTTTAAATTTATTTATTTAACTTTTAACATTCATTTTCACAAAATTTTGGGTTCCAAATTTTCTCCCCATTTGTCCCCTCCCCCCACCCCAAAACACCGAGCATTCTAATTTCCCCTATCACCAATCTACCCTCTATTCTATCATCCCTCCCTTCCCTTGTCCCCATCTTCTCTTTTGTCCTGTAGGGTCAGATAACTTTCTATACCCCATTACCTGTATTTCTTATTTCCTAGTAGTGAGAACAGTACTCTACAGTTGTTCCTAAAACTTTGAGTTCCAACTTCTCTTCATCCCTCCCTCCCCACCCATTCCCTTTGGGAAGCAAGCAATTCAATATAGGCCATATCTGTGTAGCTTTGCAAATGACTTCCATAATAGTCGTGTTCTGTAAGACTAACTATATTTCCCTCCATCCTATCCTGCCCCCCTTGCTTCTCTTCTCTCTTTGGATCCTGTCCCTCCCCAAGAGTGTTGACTTCAAATTTCTCCCTCCTCCCATTGCCCTCCCTTCCATCATCCTCCCACCCTGCTTATCCCCTTCTCCCCCACTTTCCTGTATTGTAAGATAGGTTTTCATACTAAAATGAGTGTGCATTTTATTCCTTCCTTTAGTCAAATGTGATGAGAGTAAACTTCATGTTTTTCTCTCACCTCCCCTCTTTTTCCCTCCAATGAAAAGTCTTTTGATTGCTTCTTTAAGAGAGATAATTTGCACCATTCCATTTCTCCCTTTCTCCTCCCAATATATTTCTCTCTCACCACTTAATTTCATTTTTTTAAGATATGATCCCATCCTATTCAATTCACTCTGTGCTCTCTGTCTCTGTGTGTGGGTGCATGTGTGTGTGTGTGTGTGTATGTGTGTGTGTGTGTGTGTGTGTGTGTGTAATCCCACCAACTACCCAGATACTGAAAAGTTTCAAGAGTTACAAACATTGTCTTTCCACATAGGAATGTAAACAGTTCAACTTTAGTAAGTCCCTTATGACTTCTCTTTATTGTTTACCTTTTCATGCTTCTCTTCATTCTTGTGTTTGAAGGTCAAATTTTCTTTTCAGCTCTGGTCTTTTCATCAAGAATGCTTGAAAGTCCTCTATTTCATTGAAAAAACAATTTTTCCCTTGAAGTATTATACTCAGTTTTGGTGGGTAGGTGATTCTTGGTTTTAGTCCTAGCTCCTTTGACTTCTGGAATATGATATTCCACGCCTTTGGATCCCTTAATGTAGAAGCTGCTAGATCTTGTGTTATCCTGATTGTATGTCCACAATACTTGAATTGTTTCTTTCTAGCTGCTTGCAGTATTTTCTCCTTGGCCAGGGAACTCTGGAATTTGGCCACAATGTTCCTAGGAGTTTCTCTTTTTGGATCACTTTCAGGCAGTGATCAGTGGATTCCTTGAATACTTATTTTACACTCTGGTTCCAGAATATCAGGGCAGTTTTCCTTGATAATTTCATGAAAGATGATGTCTAGGCTCTTTTTTTGATCATGGCTTTCGGGTAGTCCCATAATTTTTAAATTGTCTCTCCTGGATCTATTTTCCAGGTCAGTTGTTTTTCCAATGAGATATTTCACATTATTTTCCATTTTTTCATTCTTTTGGTTTTGTTTTGTGATTTCTTGGTTTCTCATAAAGTCATTAGCCTCCATCTGTTCCATTCTAATTTTGAAAGAACTGTTTTCTTCAGTGAGCTTTTGAATCTTTTTCGTTTGGCTAATTCTGCTTTTGAAAGCATTCTTCTCCTCATTGGCTTTTTGAACCTCTTTTGCCAATTGAGTTAGCCTATTTTTCAAGGTGTTATTTCCTTCAGCATTTTTTTGGGTCTCCTTTAGCAAGGTGTTGACCTGCTTTTCATGCTTTTCTTTCATCTCTCTCATTTCTCTTCCCAGTTGGTCCTCCACCTCTCTAACTTGATTTTCAAAATCCTTTTTGAGCTCTTCTATGGCCTGAGCCCACTGGATTTTTATTTTGGATGTTTGGGATACAGAAGCCTTGACTTTTATGTCTTTCCCTGATGGTAAGCATTGTTCTTCCTCATCTGAAAGGATGGGAGGAGATATCTGTTCACCAAGAAAGTAACCTTCTATGGTCTTATTTTTCCCCCCTTTTCTGGGCATTTTCCCAGCAAGTTACTTGACTTCTGCGTTTCCTCTCCACACCCACCTGGCCTCCAGTTCCACCCAGCTAGTGCTTGGGGGCTGAGATTCAAATGCTGCTTCCCAACCTCAGGGCTTTGGGCAGGGGGTGGGGCTGCTATTCAGTGTGAGATTAAGTTTAGGTGCTCAGGTGGGGGCAGGGCCAGGGCCACCACACGGGGCTCAGTTGCCTCAAGGGGTTTATGCAGAGACCTTCAACAATGGATCCTAAGCTCCTGTCTGCTTTGGGAGCCCTTGTCTGCTGCTGCCTCCACTGCTGCCTCCTGAGGGGGCCTGAGTTATGGAGACACCCAGCTTCCCTCTCAGCAACCTGGAAAGACCCTCTCACTGACCTTTGCCACCTGTGGGTGGAGAGACCTGTGCTGCTGCTGGAGATTCTGTCCCTGAAGCCTACTCGGATCTGCTCCTCTTGGGACTGGGCTCTGCTCTGTGTCTGGTGCGTGACAGACCTTTTGTGTCAGTTTTTCAGGTCTCTCTGGAACAGAAATCTCCTCCAGTGCATTGTTCTGCGGCTTCTGCTGCTCCAGAATTTGTTGGGAGTTCTTCTTTACAGGTATTTTATCAGCTGTGGGTTAGGAGCTATGTGTATCTTTTTACTCTGCCATCTTGACTCCTCGAACAGGCAGTTTTCAGAGGAAGAAATTAAATATATCTAAAGTCACAGAAAAAATGCTCTAAATCACTATTGATTAGAGTAATGCAAATCAAAACAACACTGAGGTACCATATCACACCTATCAAATTGGCTAACATGACAAAAAAGGAAGATGATAAATGTTGGAGAAGATGTGGGAGAGTTGGAACACTGTTGGAACATTGCTGGTGGAGCTGTGAACTGATCCAACCATTCTGGAGAGCAATTTGGAACTATGCCAAAAGGGCTACAAAAATGTGCATACTCTTTGACCCAGCAATATAACTTCTAGGACTGTATCCCAAAAAGATCATAAAAGGGGGGGAACGTCCCACATGTACATCAATATTTATAGCAGCTCTTTTTGTAGAGGCCAAGAACTAGAAATTGAGGGAATGTCCATCAACTGGGGAATGGCTGAACAAATTTTAGATGAATGAAATGGAATACTATTGTGCTATAAGAAATGACAAACAGTCAGACTTCAGAAAACCTGGAAAGACTTACATGAACTGAATCTAAGTGAAATGAGTAGAACCAGGAGAATATTCGTAAAAGACTACTATCTAGTTATGTAGGACTGATGTCAATGATCGGAATCAGCCAAGGCAACAGTGAACATAGGATCTAGGTATATAGGAATGTTTCAAATAAAATCATATAAAACAATAAGTGGTTTGTATATGGACAGCACCATAAAGCTTTTGTTGTTTCCATTTATTATCTCATTTGATTTTCACAACAATCTGGTGATCTAGACAGCTAGTTGGTACAGAGGATAGAGGTCTGGACTTAGAGTAAAGAAGATCTGAGTTCAAATCCTCCATCAGACACTATATAATCCTAGGAAAATAACTTAACCTCAATTTCATCATCTGTAAATTAGGGATAATTATAGCCATTACCTTCAAGGGTTTTCTAAAACTAAAAAAAAAAAAAAAAATACTTGCAAGTGCTTTGCAAACCTTAAAATATTATTCAAATGTTTCTTGTTGCTTTTATATCAGCATTACAGTATTACATTCCCATTTGACAGATGAGGTAGCCAAGTGTAAAAAAGATATAATGATTTACCCATGGTCATATAGCTAATATGTGCAGAAACAGGACTTGAACCCAGGTCTTCCTGATTCTTTAAATGAAGTAAAAATATTTAAGTTGATTGGATGGATATCAATCCTCTTTTCCTCTGTTAGACTATAAACTCTCAGTGAGCAGGAACATAATTCATTTCTATTTGCCCCAAGAGCCTAGTAAATCACCGTGTACCTTATATGTGTTTTTTTTTAATATTTTTCCTTTGTATTATTTTGTAGCTCTTTATCTGTGTGACTGCTACCCAGCTTCTCCAAGAGAATGTAGAAGCTCCGTAAGGGCAAGGACATTTTTGTTTCAGTTTTTGTATCTCATCGGTCTCCTTAGACATTGCCCTCCATGAAACCCCCACTTGTGCCCTAACCCCACTGCCCAGACTGGTTTTCCTCTCTGTTCCTTATACAGGACACTTCATTTCCCTTCCCTATGACTTTGCACTGGCTGCCTCCCATGATTTGAATGTACTTGCTGCATACTTCTGCCTTTGTGTCTATCTCTTTCTTAGAACTGTAGCTCAGGCATTATCTTCTATGTGAAACTTTTCCTGATTTCCCAACTGCTAGTGCCCTCCTTCCCTAACTATTGTATATTTAACTACTTCATTTATGTCTGTATTTATTTTCTTTATATTTATGAAATACGTATGCATATATGTATTTGTCTTCCCCATTATAATGTCAAGTCAGCTCATTGTAAGTTTGTTCTTTGTTCTTGTATCCCCAGATCCCAAGCACCTAGTACAATGCCTGGCACATGGTAGGAATTTAATAAATACTTATTGATTTGTTGGTTTAATAAATGCTTGTTGAATCAAATTGCAGAATTGAATTAAGAAGGAAAGGAATAATTGGTGTGGGCATACCTAAGTTATCACACTCACCTGAATTGCTCCATGCTTCCGAAGACAGTCACTCTCAGGGACAAAAGACAGGAACTTTCTCAGCTGCATGAGAGTGGGTTTCTGTTTTTGATGTTAAAGGCAAGTAGATTAATTTAAAAGTCTGAGGTGCCCAACAAAGAAGATTCCAAGTACTGGGGATTCCGGAAAAAGGCTAGATTAGAAGAAATAAGCAGGAGATGCAGCCTGTCCTAAGGAAGATGAAGCCCCAAGAACCAGAGGCTGTTTAGAGTTCCCACCCTCTCTCCTGTTCTACAAATTAAGAGCATCTGTTGGAAGTACATAGTACACAACATCTGATGACAGTAATCCATTCCCCAGCCTCACCCCTCAAAAATTCAGGTTACAGGGAAAACAGAAAGGAAAGCACATCAGATTTCAGTATCAGGGATTTAAGCTCGTGTCCAAATACTTCTATTACATTATAATTTGTTTAAATAACAATTCAATCAACCATTCTATTGATCTCTCAAACAAGCATTTATTAACACCTACTATGAATCAGGAGTTGTGATTAAGAATGCCAAGAGGAAATTGAAACAGGTCCTACTCTCAAGAAGCTTACATCCTAAGTGGGGAGACAGCATGTTTAGAGATGGATAGATTAGAGCAGATAGACAGGCAGACAGATAGATAGACAAGAGAGAGAAATGGAAGGAAGGGGAAGGAAGGGGAAGGAAGGAAGGGGAAGGAAGGAAGGAGAAGGAAAGAAGGGGAAAGAAGGGGAAGGACAGAAGGGGAAGGAAGGCATTTAAAGTTTTCATTGAGTTCACTGCCTGATCTTCAACCCAGATTTTCTTGATGCCTGAGGTATGTGACCTGGTGCTTATTTGTGAGGTTAGCATTATTTCCCAGAATTAACAATAATTGTTTGAATGGACCAGCCATCCCTGACTTTTTCTTCCTCATTTGATTCTTTCACATTTTCTTCAAAGCAGTTCCTTGCCAGTCATTTGTTTGCTATTTTTCTCATCTGTAATCTTCCTCCATTTCTGAGTTCCTGGAACCCTGTGGCCTCCCTTGACCCACACCTGGATCTTAAAGAGGAATCCTCAAACTTGCCCCCACTAATAGGGAAGACCATGGACAGGGAGTCAAAAGAGAATTATGGAAAGAAGCAGGAGGGTGTTATTGTTCTATGTGTCAAGGTTTATAAAATGATTGTTCTCTTTTGATTGGGACACAGCAGCTCTGTTTAAATGTTTGTTTAATCCTCCCCAACAACATTCTCGAGAGTCAAGGCAGAAACATTAGCACTGAGTTGATGTTTGGATGAGCCTTAAATCATCATTGCTTTGACAGAGCACTATGGCAAAAGCTTCAATACAATTAAAATACAGACTCTGTGGAATTTGGTTGAAACAATTAATCAAATATTTAATTATATTGCAACAGAATACAGTTATCAAGCCTTTAAGTAACAGTGGTTAAGAGTCCCAAGTGATTCAGGCTCCAGAAGATACTCAAAAACAAAAAGCTTGTTTAAACCACTGTTACTTTTAGTTTCAACAGGAAAGTCAGTGGAAGATGAGGGTGGTTACAGAACCCAAAGGTTAGGCTACAGAGATCCAAGCTTTATAAAAGATCCCCACAATATGTCTACAATTGAACATAGACAGTTGAGTCAATAGATTATTGCTAAGGGGTCCAGAACTAGAGTAATGAAGGACTTAGAGGCCATGTTATAAGAGGATAGACTGAGGGAACTGGGGATATTTAGCTTGAAGACCCTTATAATCACAACTGTCCCAGAGTTGAATGAGGTGCCTTCTTCTTCTCTGGAGACCCCAAGGATCCATCTATCTATTTTTGATCTAATCTATCCATTTCTATGTAGACTTGATATCTCCATATTTACCCATTTACAATGTAAGCTCCGTTAGGGCAGGAACTTTTTCGTTTTCCTGTCTGTATTCTCAGGTCCCCCCCCCCACCCCCACTTTCTCCGCAGATCTTAAAGCAGAGGCTGGATAAGCCCTTGTCTCATATGATTCAGTAGAGGTACTTCTCCAGGTGTTAGTTGGAACAGCTGACCCCCGAGGTCCCTAAGGTGTCTTGACAGAACTTCCCATGACCACATTAGTCTATAAATTACTCAGTGAAAAAAAAAAAATGAAGCTTTGAGGATTCAGGGCTAGCACTCCTGCTGGAGACAAGGGAGAATAGATCTGAGAGAGAACATCTAAGTGTTTTTGACCCCAGCTTCTGCTGCCTCTAGGTACCTTGGATATAATGCAGTTCCTCCTCCTTCTCCTCATGGACAGTGACTTAGAGCTTTGGAGAGAGACTGTGTACAGGAAGGCAAAACCACTATTCAGAGAGTTGAGGAGGGGAAAGGCAGAGCCCAAGTGTGGTTTCACTTGACAAGCTGGACTGGATGTAGGGGCTCTAGTGGTCTCCCCCACCCTTGCCCTTGAAGGGAAAGTGAGTCAGTCAACAATCATACAATAAAGCACTTACTGTATGCCAGACACTGTGGTAAGCACTAAGAACACAAAAGAAGGCACATCAGCAACAGCAACAGAAAGTCCTCAAGGAACTCACCATCTAAAGAGGGGGAACACATGCTGATGATCATGTGCATACCAGATATATACAGGTCAAATGGGAGGTAAATAGAACCTCTGTCAAGCCAAGGTGATTGGAGACTGTAGTGTCATACGGATCTGTGCTCTGGGAAGCAGGGCTGGACCAGACCACTTAAGGTGATCCTAGAATTAATGGATGTCTGATAGTCAGAGAAGCCCCGGTTTAGCCCAATCTTTCCACCCAGAGCAGAGAAATCTGTTTCACTCACCCGCCTCCTCAAGCAGTTCCTGATTCTGGCCACCCTTTATCGGTGAGGGCAGAGTCACTTTGTCCCTTCTTGGTGTTTCAGAAGCTATTTTTATGCCTGACAGGTTTGTGCTGTTAAACCATGGTTATCGACTCATGTCAGTGTCACATTTTCTGAATGTGGGGCTGCAATAGGTTGGGTCTGTCATGGGTCAGTTACCTGGCAATTTATGTCTTAAAATGGAACAAAATGAGATACTTATAATCCATCTAACAGATAAGAAAGGGTTTACTTAGTCATAGCAAGGGAAGGATGTTCAGAGCAGGGAAGGAATGTTCATCCACAATAAAGCATTGATTCAATAGAATACAACTTTCAAGGCTTCTTCATGGCACTTGTCTATAGCCCAAAAATCTCAGGTTTCAGTCCCTCTGGTCCTGATTATCTGACATCCAAGTGACCGGGAAACTTAATCAATGTTCCAAGTATGCCAAGCCCACTATGCCAATTGAATTTCAAGGAAAGTTGTAATAGATTTCAAGAAAAAATAACCTAATTTGCATGAGAGGAGGGACTATATATAGATATAGATATATAGATATATATGTATGTATGTATCTGTGTGTGTGTGTGTGTGTGTACATGAATAGTGCTCCCACTATTTCCCATTCCTTGGTGGTAAGGTCCTTAAAATCTTCTAGAAGACCTTCTACCACTTGAATAACTTTAGGACTGGTACTGGTTCAGTAGTGAAAGAAACCTAATATAAGCATCAGTGAAAGAAGAAAAGCAAATATAAATTGGAAATATCTCACAAACAATGGAAATTCCCCCTGAAAGAATATTGAATATGAGGGAATGAAAACCAGAAACTCCAGGCTTCTCCTTTGTTCTTTGGAAAGACCAAGTCCTGGATTTAAACAACCCAGCCTATGTGGTAGGTAATGTCAGATTGTTGCAGTGCATAGCAGTTCTCTCAGAGATGACCCTGAGTAGAAACAGTACCAGGAGTATCAAAGCTGCATTGAAGATGATGACACTTCCCTGATTCTCATGACAGGTCAGGTAGAATTGTCCTGTACCATCATCACTTCTTGTTCCCTAGCCCAACAGCAACATAAAAAGGGAACATGAATAACCAATCTTTGCCCTATTAAAGGCCTCGGAGCTACTGTGTCTTTTCTTCCATGGAGGCTAGGTAGACATTTCCATCTTCTCCTTGTTGAAAAAAAGGAGTAAGCTATCTAGCAACAGGAGCCAGGTGGTACAGTAGATAGAGTCAGGAAGGTCTGAATTCAAATGTGGCCTCAGCTACATCCTAGTTCTGTGATCTTAAACAAGTCACTTAACCTCATCTGCCTCAGTTTCCTCAACTGTAAAGTGGGGATAATAAGAGTACCTACCTCTCAGGGTTGTTATAAGGATAAAATAAGATAATATTTGTAAAGTTCTTAGCATAGTGCTTAGTACATAGCAGGTACTACATAAATGCCAGCAGGCATCATCATCATCATCATATTTCTATATGCTGGTTAGTTTTTAATTCTTTGCTGCAAGGGAAATGTGAGGATATGTTGGAAAATGTAGGTGAATTAAAAACAAAATATATCAATAAAATTATTTTTAAAACGCCTGAGCACTTTGCCTCATTTGAGATTCCTTTGATCAGAGCATCAAGTGAAGGCAATGCCCTAAGCTCACAGGTTGTATGGCCTTATGAAGGGATCCCAGGCCTTAGCCCCCACATTTTCCCCTTTAAAGTAAAGATGATTGAAACCATGTGAGTTTCAAAAGGTCTGTCGGGTGCCTTCGTATCCCAGCATTCTAGAATCTGGGTTACAGAGACAATGAAGCATTGGGAATGATCTTTGGGACCCCAGGCTAGCAGAAACTGAGAATAGGACACATTCATAGTTATACTACAACTGGACATGAACTTAGTGGGGCCAATACTATGAGAAACTAAGGTAAATTTTGAACCTACTCTTCCAGATACCTATAGTAGTACAAGGGCATAAATTTCTGGAAGAGTTGGGGAGAAATCTTTGTACTTTGTCCTTGCCATGACTTTGAAATAAATATGTAGTAGTAGTAGTAGTAGTAGTAGTAGTAGTAGTAGTAGTAGCAGCAGCAGCAGCAGCAGCAGCAGCAGCAGCAGCAGCAGCAGCAGCAGCAGCAGTAGTAGTAGTAGTAGTAGTAGGAAGAAGGAAGAAAAGAAAATAAAGGAGAAGGAGAAAAAGAAAGAAAAGAAAGGAGAATATTGACCACCAAATGATGAGTACTTTAAGCCACAACAATTCATGAGACTGGTAAATTGTTGGAGATGTTCATAGCAGGAGTATCTGTGCGCATGAAATCATGAATCTTTTAAGTACTAAGAAATGTATTAATTTAATTTTTGTATTCAAAACAATCTGGGAAAGGAAGTTGGCTGTTGATTACCATTCAGACAGTCAATCAAAAATTCACTGAGTAGAGAGGCAACAAGGTATTGGGAAAAATAACTGACTTTGAAGTCAAAGGATCTGCATTCATTTTCTGTGTCTGACCTTTACTGCTGTTGTGACCTTAAGCAAGTCACTAAATTTCCATGGACCTTACTTTCCTTCTCTCTAAAATGAGAGGAGGTCAAATAGGTGGCACAGTAAATAGAGTGCCAGACCTAGAAGAATCAGGAAGACTCAACTTCCTGAGTTCAAATCTGGCTTCACTTCCTAGCTGTATGACCCTGGGAAAGTCACTTATTCCCTGTTTGCCTCAGTTTCCTCATCTATAAAATGAACTGGAGAAAGAAATGGCAAATCACTCCAGTGATTTTTTGCGACAAAACCCCAAATGGGGTCATGAAGAGTCAGAACAACAAAATGAGAGGGTTGGACTAAATGGAGAAGTGGAGAATTGACTGGGCCCTTGAGAGAGGGGGATGTGGGAGCCTGTGAAACAACCTGGCTCTGCTTGGCTCAGTAGCATTCTCTTTCTGAAAGCCTTAGGTTCATGGTGTAATCCTTCAGTACAGCAAGGATATTTGACTTGGCTCACATTGGACACACTGTCTACTAATCTCCCATTATGACCCTTCCACAGTTTAGTATATGGTCTTTGGGAATGGAAGCTGCCAAAACAGCTCATCCACCTGTGGACAACCTGGCGCTGAGACCATCCAACTTGGCCAGACTCTTCCTTGAAAACCAAAATTTGGGTTAGTGTGGGACCTGTACTTGATTACTTTCCAGATTAATGGTACCTGCCAGAGCTTTCCTTCTAGTGTCATAGCTTTGGGACCCCATGGTCATCTCCACAGAAAAATTGAGGCATCAGAGCAGGACATCAGCCAGTGAGGCAGATGAAGAGCATACAATAAATTACAATTTAATGACTGATTCAAAGACATCCCAGAATTGTTTTCCATCTGATTTAGAGGAACATCAGGACTGATGGTATGAAGCCAACAGCTGGGTGCTTAGAACTATTTATCATTTTAGCCTTGTTATGTAAAAAAGAATCAGTAACTAAGATTGATGTCAATGACCCTGAGAAACATGTCATTAGACAAGATGCCTTCTCAGTGGCGCCAACCCTCCATAAAGCACAACAGACCAGATGTCATTGCAGAGGAAATAGATGTGGATTTCCAATGCCATATTCAATGTCAAATTGGAAATTTTCCTCTTCTCTCAGTCTTTATGATGAGCAGTATTGTTTTAAGATGCCATATCTGATTTTGTACAACAATCATGCACATCCTATTGGATCATAAGGATTCAGACACAGAACACATTCATGCATCTCACAGCTGGGTCTTTGCTTGCTTTCTTGAGTCTCACAGTTAGGAATGAGGGATCAAAATGGGGGCAATATTGATTTACAGTGATTTTCCTAGAGCAAGAATGGGGAATCTATGGCCTTAAGGCCACATGTGGCCCACTAGGTCCTCAAGTATGGCCCTTTGACTGAATCCAAACTTCACAAAATAAATCCCCTTAATAAAAGGATATATTCTGTAAAACTTGGACTCAGTCAAAAGGTCACACCCAAGGACCTAGAAGGTTACACATGTGGCCTCCAGACTGCAGGTCCCCTGGCCCTCTCCCCCCCAACCCCAGCCAGTAAATTTTGACTAGCTGATTTCTTCTTGTTGTTTCTCTGTAAGACTGTTTGCCTCTCACATTCTGTTAGCTAGAAGGAACAACACAGACCACCTAGTTCAACCTGTACCTGACCTAGAATTCCTTTCACAACATCCCCAACTGTAATGGTAATTTAAATGGGAAGATCTTTCCCATCCATTAATAGACCTGCCTGGATCACATGGAAGTCTGAGTCACATGGAACCTGTGATGCGAGGAGTTTGTTGAATGAGTGGAACAGAAAGTGAGTCAGAACAGTCAGATCTGAGAAAGAGAGAGCAGGCAGTACCTAGCATGAGTGGGAGAGCTTGTTCGTGATTTTGTTTAAGAGAGCTGGTTTGTGGGAAGCCTAACAGAGGGAAGGTTTGGGGATGGTGGTGGCTCCTGTATTGTTAGTGTGTATAGATTTCTTAGTTGTTATCATGTATTTGACTTTCTGGTATTAGAATAAATGTTTTGGTTCTGTCTTCTATGTAGAGAGTCTGTTATATTATGCTATTCAGAACTGTGCCACTGTAGGCACTGTGAATATCGCATTGGAGCTACACCAACATGTGGTCCTTCAGCCCTTGCTTAAAGTTTTCAATTGATGGAGAGTTCACCACCTCCCAAGGCAGCACCTTTCACACCTTGGGATAGCTCTTGTTGGAAAATTGTTCTTTATTCTTACATATTCCTGTGAGTCCCTGGTCTCCTTGAGATGGATGGATGTTCCCTCAGATGGTTCAGATCACATCTTGTCCATAACTGGGTGACTTTAGAATTTATCCATCCACAAATTGGTCATGGGAATTTTATGTAACCCACTGGGGACCTTCCTCAATTTCTTCTGACATTGAGAGGATACCAATGGAGTAAAGGAGCAATTTATTGGTTATCCCTTCATGTAGCCATGTGATGAGCCCATATTCCTCTTTGCTCATTAATTTTTTGATGACAATCTGTGCATTAGTTCTCCTTCATAATCTCTCACTGATAGTGGATTGCAACCTACTCACATCTACTGTGTCCCTTCAGTTACTTTATATATAATATTAATTTTTCATTTCCTCAGAGATAACACATCATGACTGGAAGTCATACTTTACATTAAACCCACGTGGTAACTATTAGGAGACATAGACACCAACTGCCTCCAAAGATCTACAAACAAGTATCATTCATAGGGCAGTGAAGAGGGTCATGGTGGGTATGAGCAGAAACTTCACCAAGAAATATTCTCCCATAAGTCCATTCCCCACAAGGAAATGGTCAAACAATTTATATTATATGTAACATAATTATATATAATTTTAAGTGCTATTTATATAGCACTTTAAGGTTAACAATATTATCTCATTTGATCCTCAACTACCTAGGAGCTAGATGTTATTATTTTCCCCATTTTACAGTTGAAGAAACTGAAGATTGTGACTTACCCAGGGTTGTGCAGCTAATAAGTCTCTGAGGCTGTGTAGCAGCTAGCACCCTGGCACATCCAGGATGGCCTACTAGCACAGGTTCTTAGAACTGCTTTTCTAAAAGGAAATCCACTTATGAAGGGTCAACAATATATTTTAATTACATCTGCCAACAGAGAAAATACAAGCAAAGAAATGAACACCAAACAGGGCTTCTAAATGTCTGACCATAAGTAATACATACATCACAGATCAACAGAGAGATTCAACTGTATATAGACAAGTTACCAGAGAGAGAAGCACCAACATCTGGGTTTTCAAGGGGGGGGGGGGCACTTAACAGCTACCCAGAGTCTCATCTAGCACACAACTCTTCTTCCAAAGAATAAGCCCCAAAGTAAAACTGCACCTCAGAGTATATATACACTTTTCAGAGCAGGAGGGCATCTAGACCCTCCTGACCCAGTGACTCATTAGCAATTAACAAAAGGTGTGGGCCTTCCTACAAAACAAGCCTCCCCAATCAAGCTTCCCTTGAGTTCCATTAATGGGTGAGGAAGATCTTTAACTCTATGTAACATTACAGGTTGGAACTAAACTCAAGTCTTCCTGACTCCAAGCCAAGAGTATTGTACCACCTTTGTTGTTAAGTTAATTTTCAGTCATGTCTGACTTTTTGTGACCCCATTTGGGGTTTTCTTGGCAGAGATACTAGAGTGGTTTGTCATTTCCTTCTCCAACTCATTTTACAGATGAGCAAACTGAAGCAAAGAGAGTTAAGTGAGTTGCCCAGGGCCACACAAGAAGTAAGTGTCTGAGGCCACATTTAAACTCAGGGAAATGAGTCTTCCTGACTCCATGCCCAGCACTCTCTCCACTGCACCACCTAGTTTCTTCACTGTACTACCTAGCTGCCTCTAGAAGATAGAAAAGATGGGCTGGTCATGAGATATGAATAGTGGGATGGCCAAACTCATCCACTGGTCCCCACAAAATGTCAGAACAAAGCACAAAGGGCCACCAGTAGGCCTTTTGTATCAAGGACGGGAGGATATAGATGAAAGTCACGCAGCATGTGCAGGCATGGAGGAATGGCTACATGTATAGTTGGAGAGACCTCCAGAATCTATGATATCACAGCTCCATTGCAGGATCTGGGTTTAGCAGAACATGATTCAATATGACTCAGCAGCATTATGGAGCAGTCAAAAAATTTAAATCAGTCTTAGGCATTTTTAATGATGACATAGCATCTAGAATAAGGAAGAGGATGCTCCCAGTGAATCCATCCTGGTAAAATCACAGCTGGGCTGCTGTCTGGTTCTTTGGGACAGTTGAGGAAGAAAATTGGAGCCCAGCCAAAGAAGGATGACCAAAATTGGAGACAAACCATGACCTTGGAGGATTGCTTGAATGGATTGAGTGTATTTAGCCTGAAGATGTTGGGAAGTGGGGGGAAAGGCTGTGTGAAATCAACAAAAAAAGAATACCCAGTAGCCTGTAATTAAGATCTACTTCTCATTTCCTCATCCTTGCTTTTCCACTTCCTCTCCTTTGTTGTCTTAGGACAAAGGGTGCTGAATTTGAAATCAGAAAGACCTGTGTTCAAATCCTGCCACTGTTATTAACTGAATGGCCACAGCCAAGTTATATAACCTCTCTGAACCTCATTTTGTTCATCTGAAAAATTAAGATAATAATATAAGCAATACTTAGGTCACAGGGTTGCTGTGACACTCAAATGAAGCAAAATATTGGAAACATTTTACAAATTCTAAAGTCATCTAAAAGGTAGTTCAGTGGATAAAGTTTAGAATGGGGAAGACACATATATGTTCATGAATTCAAATCTGACATTGGGTACTTATTAGCTGGGTGACCCTAAGTCACTTTACCCTGTTTGCCTCAGTTTCTTCCACTATAAAATGAGCCGGAAAAGAAAATGGCAAACTGTTCTAGTATCTTTGCCCAGAAAACCCCAAATGAGGTCACAAAGAGTCAGACACAACTGAAAAACAACCAAACAGCAATGAGAAAAAATGGTGGCTATTATTATTAGATCTATTCTGAATTTCTCCTTAGTATCTTAGCCTGCCCAGATGTCACGTTGGCTGCCAGATATCTCCAGCTCCATCCATAATAAAGGGCTCAGGGTCAATGGAAGAAGAAGGAATGGAAGGTTATCTGCTAAGTTGTAGCAAATGGAAGACCAGACAGACACCACTGGCCACTCTGGCTGGTGAAGAGAGGAGAAGAAAGAGAAATTAAGATGTCTTGTAGGATCAGAGAATCATAATACCATAGCAAACTGCCTCATTTCACAGTTGGGAAGACTGAGGCCCAAAGAAGCTATGACTTTCCCAAATTCATACCTATAGAAAGTAATCCTCTTGGAGCAGCTAGGTGGTTCAGTGAATAGAACACTCACCCTGGATCCAGGTAGACCTGAGTTCAAATCCAGCTTCAGACATTTGATACTTGTTAGCTATGTGACCCTGGGCAAGTCACTTAACCCCAATTGCCTCCAGGAAAAAGTATCCTCATTCCAGAAATAGCACTCTGTCCATCCCCCTCATTTTACAGAGGAGGCAGTTTTAACTGAGTCCCAGGAAAGGGAAAATGACTTAAGGTCCCATAGGACTTTGGAAGTCAAGTTCTCTGATATATTCATTAATTCAAAAAGTAGCAATTAAACACCCACTATGTGCCAGTGACTATGATGGCCTCTTAGTGACAAAGATAAAATGAAACACAGCCTGCCCTCAAGGAGTTTATATTCTGCTGAGAGGAAACAAGGACTCAGTTACATAAATAAAAAATAAAAACAAAGTCAAGTCATTGGGAGGTAGAGGTGGGAAGGACACTAGGTAGGGTCAGAATAGGGCTCCACTAGAAGGGGGCACATGTCCTAAGCCTTGAAAGTGGAATTCAAGAGGCCCAGGAACATCCTGGGCAAATGCAGAGAGATGGAAGAGAAGGTGACAGGTATGGGGAGCAGCACATGAGCTCCTTTGACCGGAAGATAGACTATTTGAAGACTGGTAGTGTTTAATAAGTCTACAAAGGTAAAGTAGAGTGAGGGAGTGAGGGCCTTTCAATTCCCAGCCTAAGAGTTTGTATTTGGTCCTACAGGTTCTTTCAACTACCCCAGCCTGCCTCAACTAGGCCACAGCTGTCTAGCCTGGAGCCCTCTGCTTCTCCTCACTCTTTTGCCAGTAGCATTGGTGTGACAAGTGCATGTCACCTCACTGAGACACAAGGAGAGACTCCCATCACCTTTTCCTTTTCTTGAATCATCTGGTTGGTCCGAAGGCTTTCCCCACCCAAACAGATTCATTGAGTATAACATTCAACTTGGGTCCAAAGCATTCACTGCCCTCTACAGAAAAACAGAATGGGTAGATGCTGGCCATTGACCTTCTCCCACCCAAGGTATCCCCCTTCAATCAGATCTTGCTACAACACAGCTGAGTTCTGTGGTTTTAATGAGAAATCTGGTCCTGGTGGATTTGGGTCCCCTCCCCCCTCACTGACTCTTGTCAGCAATTCCTCAGAAAATTATTCAACCATGCCCGATTGCAAAGAAACAGATGGCGTATTGGTGAGGGGGAAAAAATAACCATGAAGTACATCCTCTAATAGGAAGAAAATTTAAAGACCTAAAAGGCCAAAGCCGACACTACTGTTCTAGGAGCTTTCTCCTCAAGAAAATGGACCTGTTGATATTTTTCTTTTCTCCGTTCCCTTTAACTGGTGACCTGCACTCTTCAGTAATTTACTTGCTGGGTTGCATTTGGATCTTTCCTCTACTGAAAGAGTAGAGCAGAGGAGAGTTTGTTTTATTCATCTAGGGTACAGTCAATGGATGCTCTCATGGAACACAAAGTCTTAAAATTTATACCTAAGTCCTGGCTTCCTTCCTTTGGTATACTTTGTCCAAAATGAGTAGGATGTTACTTTAAGATGCCAGCTGTCCACAAACGATGCTAAATTATGTTGAAATACTATCATGGCACCTGAGAAAATAACAATGCTGCCCTCATGAATATTAAATATTTTCATAATGATCAACATTTATTCCCATGAATAATAAATGTTGGAAATTCATGATGTCCATGGAGGGAGGAAAAGTAAACGCTTGGCTGGCAATCAGGGAACAAACTGGCAAAAAAAAGTTGAATTGATTTTGTCTTGTGGACTTATTTTGATACATCCACAGATCGGAGGTACTTCTTTCAGTAATGAAGATTTCAACGAATCCACACCTTCTCATCATTTGCCACTCTTCCCCATGTGTTTTCCATATGTCCACCTCAAGAGGTCCAACCAATATCCTGGGTACTTTTTCTTTAGATTTCTTCTCACCTCCACTTCTTAAAATCACTATCTTTCTTCACAGAATAGCTCAGGGGTCACCCCATATATAAGGCCTGTTCCAATTCCTATCCCTCCATAATGGTAATTTAAATCTTTACCATTCATTAATAGGCCCATGTGACCTGCTTAAGTTACATGGAAGCCTAAGTCACATGAGTTTAAGTCACATGAAGTCTGTGGTGGGAGGAGTTTGCTGAAGGGGTGGAGCAGGAAGGGTGGAACAGGAAGAGGTGGAGCTAGAACAGAGCTGAGAAGAAATTGGTCAGAGCAGTCAGAACTGAGGGAGAGAGAGGAGGCAGACAGCTAGGCTCCTGAGTGTTTGTTTGTGGGAAGGCCCTAGCAAGGGGAAGGCTTGGGGATGGTCTTGTCCTCTGCATTGTTATTGTGTATAGATTTTTGTTACTATGACAGATTTGGCTTTCTGGTGTCTGAATAAATGTTTTGGTTCTGTCTTCCATGTGGAGAATCTGTTGTATTTTGTGATTCAGAATTTTGCCAGGATATTAAATATTGCATTGACCCTACATCCCTCCCTCATTAATGCCATGTCCTTCTTGAATTTGCATGTATATATGTGTGCATATACATATATGTATGTACATATATGTGTGTGTATATATGTATAATATTTATGCATTGTATTCCCCCCAGAGGAATATAAGCTTCTGGAGGGCAGGATCTGCTTTGCTTTTGTGTCTGTGCCCCCATTGGCAAGCACAGTGCCCAACCAAGAGTAGGCACCTCATGAATGTTTATTGAATTGACATTGAATCTATGTGGATACCAGTAACCACAGACTATTTATCAATCAATCAGTCAATGGACATTTATTAAGTGCCTACTAGGTGCCAGGTACTCTTAACTTCCATGATATGTGGGAGCCATCTTGCTTTCCAGTCACAAAGCCTTCTATTGACAACTTCCCATATACTTTTCTTTGTATGTAAGGAGTCACAGCCTGATCCCACTGACCAGGTTCCTCTAGATTTCCCTCCTTTGACCTTTAGCTTTAATTCCTTAGAGACTTTGATACTGCATGGCTCATCACTATAAAACCATCAGAGCAGAAAAGAAAAATGAGAATACAAGATTTTCTGCACCTTTTGACTAGCAGATCAACTTCCAAATGACCTTGGTAGAAAATAGATGGGATCATGATAGAAGTCAGCCCAATTTCACTTTTTGAAATATTTCATGTAAATCTTTGTTCTTATTGAGGGCTATTGTTTAAAATTCACTCATATGAGGAAATTTGCAAATTGTTTAAAATTCATTCATATGGGGAAATATCCAAATCAATAAAGTCTTAGTGCTGCCAAAGTCACTGAGAGACTACGTGACTTGCTCATGGATTATGTAGCCAGCAAGTATTAGAACTCAAAAGCAGATATTCCCAACTCTAATGCCTATGGTGTCTCTCCACCACTCTTCTTGGTTCCTCTTTCTGCCCAATTATACTTCAGAGAAGAATTAGGTGAAGAGTTAGACTGGCTTTCCAAATAGCAGATGATTACTAGTTGATGGCTATGTTCCTATGGCACTAGCCATAGATTCGTGCTCCATGTATCAAAGGAGGCTTTCCAATTCAAGGAGAAGTCTGTGAATAAAGAACAATTATGCAAAAGCAACACATTGATATAGAGCTGTGTTTTCCACAACATCCATGTAAATGATAGGAAGTTATGTTCTACCAAGGAAGAATTTGTTCATTCTTTCTTTGGACAAGCACTTAATACCTACTATGTGCAAGGCACTACCACCAGACATTGGAAATGCAAAGCCCCAAACAGAGCACTTTTCATCCTCAAAGAGTCTACATTCATTTGAGAGGAAACTGGATGTACAAAGAATATTAAGCACAAAATATATGTGGGGTAATTTTTGAGGAGAGGATCCCAGCAGTAGAGAAGGTTAGCAAAGGATTCCCATGGTAAGTAAACAGCACTTGAGCTCAGGTCTTGAGAAAGTGGCAGATTCTATTGCGGAGGTGAGGAGGGAGTTCATTCCAAGCCTAGAGATGGGCAGTGTGTGTTCGTCCTTTGTTTGCCAAAGAAGACCATGCCATCAGAGAAATAATGACATGACTTGCATTTGACTTTGTTTTGAGTGAGGGAGGTTTGTGCAGGTCACCAGTCTCACTCCTCCTTCAGAGTCATCTGAATTCAGTGACCAGATATTCATCAGGATGACTGGAGATGTTCTAGGATGAGGTAATTGCAGTTAAGTGACTTGACCAAGGTCACACAGCTAGTGAGTGTCAAGTGTCTCTAATTTAAAATAGTTTAAAGCATTTTTCATATGATTATAAATTGTTTTGATTTCTTCACTGAAAAATGACTAGCTCATATCCTTTGACCATTTATCATTTGGGGAATGATTCATATTCTTACAGAGTTGGCAAAGTTTTATAGATATGTGTGTGTGTTGTTAGATATGAGATCTTTATCTGATAAACTGTTCATAGTTTTTTCACAATTTTCTGCTTTGCTTCTGATCTTGGTTACATTTGTTTTATTTGTCCAGAAACTTTTTAAATTAATATAATTGAAATTATCTGTTTTACACCTAAGTTTACTCTCTATCTCAAGACAGTTAAGGAGGAGCAGAAGAAAGGTTCAAGCACAGACATGTGCACATATAGTAATGCAGACATATATCATAATGAAAGATAGGAAATTAAATGGGGCAGGGGAGAAGATGGAGGAAAGTTTGTCAAATGAAAATATATTCTGTAATTATACCCAAACCAAGAGCTTACTTTTCATTATTTGTGTTCAGTTGTATCTAATTCTTTGTGATCTATTATATGAGTTTCTTAGAAATGATACTGAAATGGTTTGCCTTCCTTCTCCAATGGATTAAGGCAAACAGAGATTAAGTGACTTGTTCATTGTCACTTACTTTTCATTTCCATTCCCTAAAACGAGGGGTCTTAACCTTAACCCTGGGATGGGTGAACTATATGAATATATGTGCACACACACATTACATGTATATAGTATATAAACACATATAAATATATTATGTGTGTATCTTGTATGTTGTATTATTTATTTCAAGTGTACCTCTGTATATACACGTATGTGTGTGAATCAATACATATATAATATGTTGATAACTTTATTTCAAGTAGTTTCTTTCCTTTGTAGTACTAGATAATTCTATTCTATGCATTTAAAAGCATGATTCTAGGGAAGGGCTACATGCAGGCTTCCCCAGACCTCTGCCCCAAAGCAGTGTGACCTGCAAAGTCCCTTAAAGTTGTGTCTACTTATGGAGTTATTTTCAATCATGCCATCAATCAACCAACACACATTTTTAAGCCCCTACTATGTGCTTGGCACTGTGCCAAGTGCTGGGGACCCAGAAACACAGCTGACACAGCCCCTGACTTCCAGGAGATTACACACTTATCGCAAGCACACACTGACACACATGCACACACACACATACCCATACACATACACACACATATGGATATAAATACACTTTGGGTTCAAAAATATCTCCCAGGATTGTTTCAATACAATTTGACAAGCATTTATTGAGAACCTAGACCAGTGGAATGGGACTGAGAAAAGTTGGGAGCCCCAGATTAAAATCAAAGCCAAACATAAAGGGTAAAGGGAAATGACTCAGAAACCAGAGGAACCATGTTCAAATCCTACCTTTGATGCTTACTCCCTGTATGACCTCGAGGAAGTTACTTAACCTCCCTAGGTTTCCTGGTTTTTAAAATGAGGGGATTAGATTCAAGAATCGTTTAAGGCTCTCAGTCTATAACCCTCTGACCTCAGTCTAAATTGTCTCTTTTGTGTGTTTGGTTGTTTTATTTTTTTTTCAACTTGATATTTGTATTTCATAGGGAATTCAGAAGACCAAGATGGGACTTGGCTGGTCCTCATATCTTCTTGTCGCTGTTGCAATAATCAAATTACAGTAATGTCTTCCCGGTTCTCTGAGGTGGGTCTCCAGTGTCTTTTAAAATACTCTTTATCAGGACAAGGCTTTGGAAATGAAGGAGAATTTTGGATGGCTGGGCTGATCTGAGCAGCCCAGCATTCCCTGTGCTTTTTTCTGAGGGTCCTCACAAATAAGTTTTTGAAGGTGATGGAGAGGAGGGGACAGATGCTAATTTCCCCCAGGAGGATTTCTGTGACATTCTAATTTGGAATGAAAGTGACAAAGCAGCAGATTTCAACAGTGTGGTCAATCCGTCAGCCAAACACAACAGCTCCAGGTTCCTGGAATCCAATCGCGATGCCCCAGGGGCAGGATGAAAAAGGTATTTTTCCCTTAAATTGTCAGTCTCCTAAACAAATGTTGTGCATTTTTTCCAGTAATTACTGAAAATCTAACATTGGCTGGTCACAGGGCTCTCTAACAAGCTACCTATAGACTTATTCAGCAATTCAGAAAGAAATTATGAGGCAGAGTAGAAAGAAGCTAGCGGTCTGAGATTCAAATGTTACCTGACACTGGCTGCCTGAGGTATTTGGGCCAGGAAATGAACTTCCCTGGGCCTCAGTTTCCTGTTCTGTAAAATGGGGGAGTGGCAAGAGACAGACTGGAGAAAGGGGTGGATGGGATGGATGCTGTCCTGAGGTGGGGGTGGGGTGGAGAGATGGGGAGAAAATTTTGAATTCAAATTTTTATGGAAGTTAATGTTGAGAACTGAAAAATAAATAAATTATATATTTAAATAAAAAATGGGGGTGGGAGCGGGAGACAGCTTCTAGGGTCTCCTCTGGCTTTTGTGTTGTAATCCTTTGATCTCCTAGTGGCACCTCAGGTCAGAAAAAAAAAAGGCAAACAAAACTCAAGAAACAACTGGAGAGCCAGGAACTTGAGAGATGGAAAGGAGCTCAAGATCTTATCCAACCCCTCTGCCTTTAGGCAGGCCAGGCATCTTTGAAATAAAAATCATAAGGCAGGAAGCACCTGCAATGGGCCAGTCACTGGCTTTGAATACAAAGATTTAAGAATGACATTTCATACCCTTAAAAGGGGGCAGTAGGTGGTGCAGCGGGTAGTGAACTAAGTCTGGAGTCTTGAGGACCTGAGTTCAAATTTGACCTCACATACTTACTAGCTGAGTGACCCTGGGCAAGTCAACTCTCCCTGTTTGCCTCAGTTTCCTCATCTGTAAAATGAACTACAGAAGAAAATGGCAAACCACTCCAGTAATTTTGCAAAGAAGAGCCCAAATGGGGTCATAGAGAGTCATACACAGCTGAAACCAACGAACAATGGCAACATCATTCATCATCACCTTCCCAATCTTCTCTCAGCTAAACTAATCATCATCTAGGAAGATTCCTAACTCTTCACCATCATCTTTACCCTCTAGCCCAGACTGGACATGTTCCAGCTTTGAATGTCTTTCCTAAAACATAAAACTTGCAAAAACCAATCAATCCAAGCCAGCCAGCTTTTATTAAATACCTATATTGTACAAGGCACTAAACTAGGATCTGGGTACATAAACACAAAATAAAAAAAACAGTCCCTGCCCTCTAGTTTATATTCTCTTGGGGGCTGGGAGTGATATTCAATTCAAGCATTCACTAAATGCCTGCTGGGTACAAGGCACAGGGGATTTTTTTTTGAAACAACTGTGATTTCATTGATGAAAGGAGACCTTCCTGGAACATGGAAGTGGGTAGGGTGAGTATGGAATCAATTCATTAAGCACCTACTATGCACCAGCCACTGTACTCAGCACTTTAGAAATATTTCCTCATTTCATCCTCAAAATACCCTCGTGAGGGATATAAGCGCTATTATCATCCCCATTTGTTGTTGGTATGGTTATTCACCAATTTCAGTCAAGTCAGACTCTTTGTGACCCCATCTGTGTGTTGTTGTTTGGTAAACATACTGGAGTGGTTTTCCATTTCCTTCTCCAACTCACTTGAGGCAAATAGGGTGAAGTGACTTACCTAAGGTCACAAACCAGACTAGATTTGAAATCAGGTCTTCCTGCCTCCAGACCTGGTGCTCTATCCACTATACCACCTAGCTGCCCACTTTACAATTGAGGAAACTGAGGCAGACAGATGTTAAGTGACTTGCCCAGAGACAAATAACCAGGAGGTATCTAAAACCGAACTTGAGCCTAAATTGTTCTAGCTCTGACACCAGCTTTCTATCAGTTTTTCTCCAGCATCACCTTTATCCTGCAACACCTTCCCCCAGTCTCCTGAACTGAGCCAGTCCCCCAGCTCATCTCTGGGACCTGGTGGTCCTGATTCATGAGAGTTCGTGCCAGTCCAGATCCCTCATGCTTCTTCTTAGCCATGCTCATTCTACGTCTACCTCATTTCCATACCCCGCCCCTCAACTTCCTACCTCTAACCTTGGGGACAGCAAGCAAATCAACACCAAAAAGAACTCAGCAATTATCCAATGTCTCCACTCACCACCTCTGCTCATTCTCAGACCAAAGGATCCCTCCCAGTCTCACACTTCCCTGTATGTGTTGTCTTGCTCCACTAGAATGTGGTCTCCTTTCCTTTTATATTGTTATCCCTAGTACTGAGCACAGTTCCAGGCACACAACAGGTGTTTCATAAGTGCTTTGTCATTCATTCACTCATTTCTCCATTCTGCCCCTCTAGCAGCTCTAGGCAGTGGAGAGATATAACCTGCATGCAAGTTTTTTATTATTGTTGTTCAGTCACTTTTCACTTTTGCTGGACTCTTCAAGACTCCATTTGGGCTTTCCTCAGCAAAGATGCTGGAGTGGTTTGCCATTTCCTTCTCCACGTCATTGTACAGATGGGAAAACTGAGGCAAACAGGGTAAAGTGACTTGCCTAGGGTCACACAGCTAATAAGTGTCTGGGGTCAGATTTGAACTCAGGCCTTTCTGACTCCGGACTCAGCATTCTATCCATTGTTCCACTTAGCTGCCCCTTGCATATATGTAAAGAAACACAAAACATATTCAAAGCAATTTCCAAAGGAAGATGCTGCTAATACTTGGGAGGGGGGAGGGGGAATCAGCAAAGACATGTAAAATGATAATTAGTCAGCTGGTCAGTCAATAAGCATTTATTAAGTACCATCTATGTGCCATGCACTTGCTAAGAGCTAGGAACATAAAGGTAAAAACAGCCCCTGCCCTTGAGAAATGTCCATTTTGTTGGAGGAAACAACACGTAAATAACTAGGTTGTAGGTCCATGCAAGAAATCTAAAATGCAGGTAGAGGATCATCTCAGAAGGAAGGTGCTATTAGCTGTGAGGACCAGGAAAGCTCTCCCAAAGATGACATCTGAACTGGCTCTTGATGGAAAACTAAGAGGCTGAGGCTAGACTGGAGCCTGGGGTATGTGGTAAATGAACCAGATGACTGAGAAAACTAGCATACCTTTAAATTTAATCTCTACTATGGTCATTTTCTCCAAAGCCTTCTTAAGGCTAGAGTCAAGAAAAGTATAAGTCAAGCTGTGATCGGTGGCATTTGGTGATTTTCAAAGTGTGAAGATTCACACTGAAAGATTAAAGTTGGCTGTCAATAGCTGGTCACAGGTGACTCCAGCACAGCCCTGGATGGAGGAGATGTGGTGTAGCATTCCAAGCACAGGGCAAAGGATGAAGGATGGAGTGCCATGTGTGAACAACAGCTTGTGGATGAGTACAGCTAGATTGTAAAATGTGTAGTAAGGAACAGAATGTAAAAAGACCTGAATTCGACTTTGAAGAAAGCTAGGGTTTCTATGAGGCAGATAAGAGAGGGCATGCATTCCAGACATGGGAAAACCAATGGGGCAAAGGCAAGGAGGCAAGAGATGGACTGAAGATGTGATTATGCCCCATGGCCCCATTGCATGAAAGCTTCACAATTTTAGGATTCTCAGATGACTGCCCTAATATTTTTCTTCAGAGTTTCAAAGTTCAAATGGAATTATAAATAGCATCTTTAAATTTAAAAATAGTCACTGCTTGCCTATTAAAATTAGAAAAGTACTCAGATACTAGGTAAAATTGTCCAAGCTATAACCTCTAGCACAGGCTGGAAAAATTGGATAGTCACAAAGGAGGTTATGAATCAGGCAGTTGTCACTGCCCTTGTGACCATAACACCTTGAATGCCGGTGACCTTTAGTCTGAGTCATGTGAGAGGCCATATATCACTCTAGATATTTTCAACAGCCTTCCTTCACCCCTACAACAGCCTTAAAATAAGAAACATCCTAAAGCAATCAGAACTCAAACTGCAACGAAAAGAGAAGATAACAGAAATAACTGCTATAAACGAAAATCTGAAATAACAATGCAGAGTCAAACTACCTGACGGTACCATGCACCCTGACCCATCCAAGTCAGCAATAGTTAGTGCAAGTAACCTGTCAGTCTTGCGCTACAAGGCTAGGAAACAGTGATGTCTCTGGCAGTGATGTCTCTGGCAATGACTTGGTTAGAACCCTTCCCCCAGTTGGTGAAGACCAAAGGTCTTGCCCAGTCATGTAACAGAATGGGGTCCCAACTATGAGATGAGGGGAAAATTTCGGTACTGAAAAGCTTTGTAATGGAGAAGAGACATCTGTAGACAAGCAATGAAATCTAACCTCTCCCTGTAGAGTTTACATGAGGAAGATATGAAGCTAAACCATCATATACCCCAATTCAAGTATTTCAAGCTCCAGTAGTCTAGTCATTTTAAAAGTGGTAGAGGCAACAGGCTAGTGGGGAAATAAGAAGGCTATAAAGAATTTCCAGGAACAGAAAAAGATGAAAAAGAAAAAAACCAAGTAAAAAAGACTCTCCAGCAAATAAATCCCAGTAAGCCCAACTCCTAATCAGATTAATAGACAATGGGATGCCTAAAGAAAGAACAAAATAAACGAACATTCTGGAAAAGTCCTGGAGGACAATATTTAAAATGAAAGTGGATTTAGCCCCAAAGTGAAAGTAGAAAAATGGGGGAATTTCTGAAGATTTCCCAGAGATAGTGAAGCAATACTTAAAATAAAAACACAGAACTACAAAGTAATCCAACAAAGGAAATCAAAATTTTAAAATAAGAAATTAGGCTGGATATTAAGTTAGAAATTAAATTTTTCAAAGAAGAAACACATAAGACCAAAAACACAATAGGCAACTTATGACAGAAAATAGAAATTATCCCAAATAGTAGAGACTATGAGAAAAGGAATAATGGATTTAGAACTTAAAAATACAGAAGAAGAAGAAATTTGGTAAAAAGAGAAACAGAAGGCAATAACTCTGAATGAAAATCAATCAATGCGTTGTTACTGCTGGTGGTGGTACTGGTGCTGGTGCTGGTGTTGGTCCTTTCTCAAAGAGGATCAATCCAGAGGGTGATGTTTTGACTTGCCAGTGAGTTGAATTTAAATGAGGTAGAGCTGTGCAAAGCCATCAGCCTCATTCTCTTCTCCAGGGTCATCTGTGTGCAGTGGCGTGATATAGATCAGGACAAAGGAGTACTCCAACAAGATGGAGTAGACATTTCCTTCAGTGGACAAAGAGGAGTTTTTTGGACAGGGAAGTCTGCATAAATGGTGACTAGAGTCATATGGCAATAAGTCATCATGTCCTTACCAAGAGTGGTAATATTGATTTGATTACTGTTCTCAGAGGTAGAGAAGAGTTATTGATTAGGAGGTGGGTGAGAGTCCCATGGGGGTCCCTCTTGGGAAGGAGGGGCAACACTCAAAAGAGATGTCTGAGAAGTGGTATGGAAGGCCTGAGACAAGGTAAAAGAAAGTAAAGCTCACCAATCAGAATTAGACCCAGGGGAATGAGACCTTCAGTTCCGGATGGAAGTAGAGGCCAGTGAGCAGTCAGCATAGAATATAAATGTCTGGAAAATGTCAAAGTGGGCCTCAGACCATGCAGAAGAGCCCTTCCCAATTGGAGGCAAGGTCATGGGGCGGTACCTTTAATTCTGGGTGGAGTTGGAAGTGGAGGATATAGTATAGGTATTGTGTCACGGAATGTCCAGGAAGTGATATGGTAGGCCTGAGAAAAGATAAGATGAATTATAAATAAACAAATCAAGTCACCCAGAAAATAGGGCACAGAGAATTCTAAGATCATAGGTCTCTCCAAAATACATAATATAAAGTGATAGATTTAAAAGTTTAAATGCTGTCCCTCAGCAACAACACAACTGAATTGCTCTGAAGTTTGAAATAGACTGCAAAATCCTAACTGAGCAAATCCATGGATTGACAACAGAAAAAGAAAGCTTAAAATTCCTAGACAGGTAGTGATTAAATTTCAGAATTTAAATGACAGACAGCATTTCTTTTAAACAGAGGAGAAAAACATTTTGAAGGAAAGTCAATTTCAACAGCGCAGGACTACTCCACACCTATGAAGAGGCAGAGGAGAGACTGGCAAATGACAGTCCAAAAAACAAAGATTAAGCTGCACCCCAAGATTGAAGCCTATCAACTGAAGTCTAATCATTATTAAAGAAAAATGGTACCTCCAAAAGGAAAAGCATTTACTACGTTCTTCCAAAAAAGAATCTTAATTGGTTAGGGCATTTGACCTGCAAACATTCCCAAAAAAGAGAAACACACAGAAGAAGAAAGTAGAACTGGAATTACAATTTAAAAATGACAAAAAAGATTGTTGAGAAAAATAAATTTTAGAACTCTAGTCAATGCCATAATAAACCGTGAGTCCATGAAGATGAAACATGCCATTCACCTTCAGTAGTGAATGATGAGAGCAAGATACATTTTCAAGCAAGGCCGAGGGGAGCTTTTGCTTTGCTGGACTATGCATGCTTTTAATGAAGGTTTTGCTTTTGTTACTGTTGTTATTCAATGACTAGACATAGGGATAAGAGGAGGTATAGTTTATAAAGACATGTAAAAATAATTTTAATTGATTGAATTAAAAGAAAACTCAAAGAGGGACCATGAAGGTAAAAACAAATCCAAGGATAAAGATTTAAGAAGATCTTAATAAGAAGGGAAGGAGGAAGAATTAAATGACTATTCCATGGATCAAAGCTCATATTCCTCTACAAGGTACTTAATTTGGGGGCATGATATATGAAGCAGAGAGAAGTCCATCAGTTGCAGAGAGAGGAAGCAAGATAAAGGGGAGAGCCTGAGATGCTCTTCCACTCAGCCTCTTTGGTCTCTCCACCAGCATGGGGCTGGGGAGGACTGTAGGATAAGAGCAAAGGAGAGGACAGAACATTGCAGAAGGAGGGAGAAATTTATCCCACTCAAGGAGAAGTGAATGAGATGTCATGGGCAGGTGAACAATAGGGGCCATAACACAGGTTTCACTGAGGTACCCTGGGTGATCATCTTCTCTGAACAAGGGTAATTCTTTTCAGAATTGTGTCCCATCATAGAACAAATGGTATTTGGGCACATAAGGTGAACACCATCCAGGATGGAAGGGGGACCGGAGCCAAAGACAGAATGTACTGGACTTAGGAGAGGTGAGTAGTAGTAGGAAAAGCCAGAGTAGAACCATGTCACATGAACAAAAGGCAGAGTGAACTCCACCACACCAGATGATCTGCTTCATGAATTGCTGTTTCTATGAGTGGAACAGAGCAAAAGAAGACCCCACAACAAAGCCAAGAAACAAAGAAAAATGAGGGGAAGGATGGATAGAATGAGATCTAAAAATGCATTAATATAGGGATCAAAGTTGGGGGAGAACTCAACCTCTGCCTTTCATGAGGGACATAGACAATAAAGGAGGAACATGTAAGCATCCAATTCATGAACGGGAGACTAGAATGAAGAACTGGCAACACAGGGATAGAGGTAAGCAGGGAACAATAAGCACTACTCAAGTTAAGAATTTGGATAAGACTGAGGTGGGGGAACAATGGAGGATTCCAAACTACGCTCAACTTAGTTAAGGGAAGGAAGGAAGGAAGGAAGGAAGGAAGGAAGGAAGGAAGGAAGGAAGGAAGGAAGGAAGGAAGGAAGGAAGGAAGGAAGGAAGGAGAGGGAAGACAGAAAGAGACATAGAGAGACAGAGAGAGAAAAAGAGAGGAGAGAGTTCAATATAATAAACCTGACACATACAGGGAAGGTAAATAAGAATAGAAAAGAGAACCTTTGGGAAAAGAGTGAGATCAAATCAATGTAAGAGGATTTTAAGGTAGGACAAGTTGCTGGCTTAAGAGAGAGGGTATTAATACATAAGAAATAAGTTTTAAAATGTAAACTGACAATTTAACCTTAAATGTGAATGGATTACACTTCTCAATAAAAAAACTAATAAAACAGACAATTTTTTCTGTATACAAGGATTGTATTTTTAAAAATTAGGACAAACAAAATGAAAACGAGAAGCTAGAATGAAAATTAGTACCTTTCAAGTGATTTCAAAAGAAAAAAAAATCAGGCATTGCAATCACATTAAGACAAGGCGCAAAAATATATCATGGCAAGAGAAATAAAAATGGGAAGTATATTATGCTTTAAAGGCATCATGGGAAACAAAGCAATTTCATTAATACATATATGAGGACCCAGTGGCATAGCATCTAAATTAATTTTTTAAAAAAAGATAACTCAATTACTAAAAGACAGAGATAACAACATAATTTCAAAAGACTTTAAAATTTCTCTCTTAGAACTGTATAAATCTAATAGACAGGACACAAAAAGGAAAATATAGACATAAACAGACATTGGAAAAGTTAGATTTGAAAGACTTATGGAGTCTCTTGAATAAGTTCTTAGAGAAGATATATGAATATGCCTGTGTGAGTTTTTTTCAGCATTGATGGTACACTGCCAAAAATAGATGACATTTTAAAACACCAAGAAATTGTACATAAAAGTAAGAAAGGTGGAAATACCTAATCAATTCTTTAAAGACAAAAAAAATTTAATTAAGAAGCACAAGAAACACATGAGAAATTAAACGGAGACTAAGCAACAAGATCCTAAGTCAATCTAAGAAAGAAACCCTCGCTAGAATTTACAATGGAAACAGTAGGTGCAGTGGATGGAACCCTGGATTTGAATACATGAAAACATGGATTTGAACTCTACCTCAGAGAGTTACTAGCAATGTAATCCTAGAGAAGTATTTCAACTCTCAGTCTCAGTTTCTTCATCTTTAACATGGGGATAACAATATATAACATGCAGCTAAGAATATCTCCTACCTCATTTGGTGGTAGTAGAAAATCAAATGAGATAAAAATGCATAACATGCTTTGTAATGCTTAAAGCATTCTGTAAATATTTGATATTATTAATATCACCACCAACAATATCTGTAAAAGAGAATGATAACAAAATAAACAAAATACAACATTCTGGGGCATAGATAGTCTTCAGAGGACAAATTATATGTCTGAAAATGTCAACCAACAAAAATAGCAAAAGAGAGCATTCAAGAAAAAAGCATCAAGCAGCAGACCCAAGATCATAGAGTAGAAGCAAGGACCTGCCTGAGCTCTTCCCCCAAACCCCTCCAAATACCTGCAAAAAATGACTCTAAACAAATTCTAGAGTAGCAGAAGCCACAAAATGACAGAGTGAAACAGATTTCCAGCCCAAGACAATCTGGAAGGCTGACAGGAAGGGTTTATTGCATGGAGCTTAGAGTGGAATGCAGCCCAGTGTGGGCCACGATGGCACAGACAGAGTGAAGCAGGCCTCAGGGTACTGAATCACTGGCAGTTATAGCAATTTATAGGCTGCTCAACCCACAAACACAAAAAAATATCTTCAAACGTCAGTGGGAAAGCTCTCTCACCTACATGAGAGAGGACCATGTTCAGGCCCCAGCCGCTGCATCAGCACCAGCTCCATGGTGGTGGCAGCCACTGCTGCAGGGATGGCTGCTTCTAGAGATCTCAACCTATAGACAGTGGGAGAATTAGCAGGTGAACTGGGTGGTGGTCCTGGGGCAAGGAGGAGCACTAGTGTGACAGAGCTGTTGGCAGCTGTGAAGAAGGAATCCTACTTGCAGTTCCAAGGCAGAAAAGAGTGCTTGTGGTTGCTCACAGACCAGAGTGCGGGCCAGAAGAGGAGTGAACACCACTCCTTTGATCATACCACTTTGGAGGAACTGAGAATTTATAGGCCCTTAGAGATATCTTTGAAAACACCTACACAAAACCCCTGTGGGCAGTATACCCTCCATTTAACAAAGAGCTGAAAAGTTAAATAATCAACAGGGAAAATGAGTAAAAAGGGGAAAAATAAGACCATAGAAGGTTACTTTCTTGGCGAAAATGTATTTTCTTATGACGAGGAAGATCAAAGCGTATAATCAGAAGAAGATCAAAGCATACCACCAAAGGAAAACAGCAAAGTCAAGGTTCCTACATCCAAAACCTAAAAGAAAAATATGAAATGATCTCAGGCCATGGAAGAGTTCAAAAATTATTTTGAAAATCAAGAGATACAGAGGAAAAATTGGGAAGAGAAATGAGAGTGAAGAAAGAAAATCACGAAAAATGAGTCAACAGCTTGTTAAAGGTGACTCCCCCCAAAATGCTGAAGAAAATAAAACCTTTAAAAATAAACTAGCCCAAATGGCAAAAGAGGTCCAAAAAGCCAATCGGGAGAAGAATGCCTTAAAAAAGCATAACTGACCAAATCGAAAAGGAGGTCCAAAAGTTCACTGAAGAAAATAATTCCTTCAAAATTTCCTTAAAGAGAGAATAACGCACACTCAACTGGGTATGGAAACCTATTTTACCCTGCAGGACGGCAGAGGGAAAGTGGATAGGAGAAGGGGGACAATAGAAAGGATGTCAGATTGGGGGGAAGAGGTAATCAGAAGCAAACACAATTGTGGGGGCACAGGTCAAGAGAGAGAATGGAATAAATGGAAGGTAGGACAGGATAGAGGGAAATGTGGTTAGCCTTTCCCAATATATCTGTTATGGAAGTGTTTTGCATGGCTACACATGTATGATCTATATCAAATTGCTTGCTTCTTCAATGAGGGTAGGTGGGGAAAAAGAAAAGCAGAGAATGTGGAACTCAAAGCTTTAAAAATGAATGAAAAAATTGTTATTGCATGCAACTGGGAAATAAGTTGTACAGGCAATGGATTATAGAAATCTGTTTTGCCATAGAGGAAAATAGAAGGAGGGAGATGGGAGAAAGATGGTGAAAGAAGGGAGGGCAGATTGGGGAACAGCATGGTTGGGGTACACCTTATCCTGGGGGGATGAAGAGGAGAGATGAGGAGACAATTTGGAATTCAAAATCTTGTGAAAGTGAATGTTGAAAACTGAAAATAAATTATATTAAAAATTAAAAAACAATAATTTGATTCAGTCCTCTAAAAAATGAAATAGGCATCAGTTTTAAGAACTTGAAAATTATAAATTAATAAAGGTAAAAGAGGCAAGAGAGAGGAAAACTTGAAAACTAGATAAATTTATATAGGAAAAAATAAAGTCTATAGAAAAGACAAAACTAAGAGCTGTTTTGAAAGAATAACAAAAATTTATAAACCTTCAGATAAACTAGAGAGAGATAAAGAATCAGAGGGATAAAGCAAGGGAGGAAAGAAAAAGGGGTAGAGACAGAGAGACAGAGACAGAGAAAGACAGAGATAAAGAAAGACAGAGACAGACAGAGACATAGAAAAATCAAATTATCAAAATAAAAAAACTAACAAAGTAAATTTACAGTGAAGAGGTAAAATAAAAATAAGACAATTTCTTTCTCTCTACTGAGAAAATACAGAATTTTTAAATATTTTCATAACCTCTAATTTATTTTAATTTTATTTATTTGTTTTTAGTTTTCAACATTCATTTTTATATGCTTTTGAGTTCTAAAATTTCTCCTCCTTCCTCCATTCCCCATTCCCCAAGATGGAGAATAATCTGATATTGGTTATACATGTACAATCATATTAAATATATTTTACCATTAGTGAAAGTAAAGAATTAGAACCAAAAGGAAAAACCACAAAAAAGAAGAAACAAAAAAAGAGAAAACCATATGCTTTGATCTGCATTCAGATGCCATAGTTCTTTCTCTGGATGTGGATAGCATTTTCCATCATGAGTCTTCTGGAATTCTCTTAGATCCTTGTATTGCTAAGAATATATGTCTATCAAAATTGGCATCACATAATATTGCTGTTACTGTGTTCTCCTGATTCTGCTCACTTCACTTAAGGTCAGTTCATGTAAGTCTTTCCAGGCTTTTCTAGTCCACCTGCTCATCATTTCTTATGGAATAATAGTATTCCATTACATTCATATACCACAACTTGTTCAGCCAATCCCCAGTTGATAGGTATCCCCTCAATTTCCAATTCTTGGCTACCACAAAAAGAGCTGCTATGTTTTTGTACACATGCACCCTTTCCCCACTCTGAGGATCCCTTTGGGATACAGACCTATAAGTGGTATTGCTAGGTCAAAGGGTATGCACAGTCAAAATAGAGAATTTAAAGGAAATGAATGATTGCCTACAAAAATGAAATACAATCAAATTGACAAAAGAAAATACAGAGATTTGTAAACAATGCAATCTCAGAAAGAAAAATTGAAAAAATGATAAATAATAGATGAAAGAAAAATTAGATAAATTACAAACTGGATAAATTGTGAATGATAACAATAAATGATAAATAATAGATGAACTACCCAAGCCAAACAATCAGTTCCTCCTGATGCACCCCCATCCTCCCAGGCCCCCAGGGTTCTTTTAGTCTCTTCAGGCTTCTTTTACTCTTCAGGCTCTTTTACTCTCTCTCACCACTAAATTCAATCTGTTGCCAAGAACTGCTGATATCACCCTTATGACATCTTTCTCCTACTCCTCTTCACTCCTCTGATGCTGTCACCGCCCTGGTAATGGGCCTTAACCTCATACCTGGACTATTGCAATAGCTGCTGGGAGTTGTCCCTGCCTCAAGTCTCTCCCCATTCCATTTCATCCTTCATTCAATTACTGAAGTAACCTTCCTAAAAAGCAGGTCTGATCGTGTTGCAGCCCTCTTTAATAAACCCTAATGGCTCTTTAGTGCTATGGACCCAAATATCAAATGCTCCCTTGGGTGTTCAAAGTCATTTTTACCTGATCCCCACCTTTCCAGTCTTCTTACCCATTATACTAGGCTCTCTGGGATACAATGCCATTGGCGTGTTTGTGACATTGAATCTCTTGAGTCTGGACATTTTCACCCGTCTCCCATGCATTCCAGGGATGCTCTCCTTCATGATCACCCTGGGTCAGCCTGGTTTCTCTGGCTTTTTTGAAGTCCAAGCTAACAGCTCACATTCTGCCAGAGGCCTTTCCAACCCCCTTAATGCCAGTGTTTTCCCTCTGGGCAGAGTTGTGCAGGATTTCTCCTTTCTGAACTGTGAGCTCCTTGAAGACAGAGAATACCTTTTACCTTTCCTTCTATTCTCAGCTCGTAACATAGTGTCTGGCACTTAGTAGGTGCTTAATAAATGTTTATTGACTGAAAAAACAACCAAAACAGTAACAGAAACACAAAGATTTCTGTGATGTTTTATGGCCTACAAGCCAAATTCCTACATTTACTTCTTGGTGACATTTGTTGAATCCCTTAACCCCTCCGGGCTTCAGATTCTTCATGAATAAAATGAATCTAGTCTCTGAAGTCACTCTCAGCTTTAAACCCATCATCCTATGAGTGGAGAAGGTAGGAGAAGCTCTTCTGATGGAGAGAAATGGAGGCCATTTTAGTTCAAGCCTGGTGGGGCTGCCAGTTCCAACCTTAAAGGGAGGAGACCCCTCCTTTTGCCTGAGTGGCAGCTAAGTAACTTCCTTCAACCTACAAAGCCTGTTAGTTGGAAGTCTTTTGATTTTGATACTGAGAGGCAGATTTAAGAGTGCTGACAATTTTCTACTTGGAGAAAGATTCTTCAGGAGTCTTTCTAGCACCTGGTCTTCATTGTTTAAGCTGAACTGGAAATCTACATGAGTAGCATTGAAGTCACCTGGCCCAAGGAAAGGCATCCAAAAGAGACCTTTGGAGTATCAGAAAAGATAAATAGTCATGTCTAGAGTTTCATAAAGTAAGGGGTCTCTTGAGAATGTGGATGCCATCTTTTAGGATCCTAAGAACTCTCCTAGAGCTGATCTCCAAAGTGATACCCAAGCATCCAGAGGAGCTATGGTATCATCCATGGGTCTATGAGCTTAACACCAAGAGCTGTGTGATCAACCAATAGGATGTGGGAAGACAGGCTGCACCATAACAGCTGGTCATGTGGCTTGTCTGACACAATTATACCTACTCATATCTCACACTTACTTCAAATGAGAGAACATTTTAATAATTAAGCAACTTTTCAGGGTTAGAGAGCTCACTTCACTAAGTACACTTAGCTCATGAAGAAATGGAAGAATGAAAAGCATTTGCCAAGAGCTTGCACTATCATAAGCACTGAAAATACAGATGCAAAAGGAAAAGAGCCCCTGACCTCAAGGAACTTACATTTTAATTGGAGAGATTGTCCTTGTTCATCCTTCATTCTCAAAGAGCCCCAATGACGTTACAAAGGTGAAATCTTGACTTGTAAATTGGATTTAAGTGAGACAGAGATGTGCAAAGTCATCAGCCTCACTTATAACAGAAGAGAGGCAGCCAAGGAAAGGACCCTTAGTCTGGGAAGTCACAAAAAATGGAGAGCAGAACAATAGGGCATTCAGTTGAACTTTGGTTGCTAGAAAGAAGTGCAGTGTTGATTTGATTACTGTTCTCAGAGCAAGACTCAGAAATTGGCCGGGGGTGTGGGGGGGAAGGGGAAGGGAAGGGAGAAGGTGTTTGTTGGGCAGTCAGGAGAGAAAGGACCAGGCTAAAAGGCTTCAGGGTCCTAAAAATTTCCACCCAATGGCTGAGTTCCTTAACCTGCATATTTATCAAAACTAAAGATTACAGTCTGTAATCAACCTATAGGGACAATCCCTGAAATATTTAGCCAATCCTGCCCAACAAAGGTTTATTAAGTATTTACTCTATGCAAAGCAAGGCAGTTAGATTGTGTGCAGTAGTTAAGAGTGCCATCTTGTAGCTGTACCACACTATTTGCTGTTTCCCCAAACCCACATTCAAACAGTGGCCTCTTTGCCTTTTTTTCCCACTGGCTGTTCCTTGTATCTGAAAGGCTTTCCTTCCTCGCCTCAAACTTTTACAATTGCAGTTCAGTGATGGACCACTTTCTATGGGAAGTCTTTCCTCACCCTTTCGAATTAGGGATTACTTCATTCTCATCAAAATAACTTCTTTGTGGTGTCCCCAAAGTACAATCAGAATCAGAATCCCATGAGGACAGTGCCTTTTCTGGGCTTAGCCTTTTTTAAATTAAATTTTATTTATTTTTAAATTTATTTTCATTTTTTTATTTTTGTTTTTTCACTAAATGACAATCTGCCCTCTTTTCCTACCACCTCTTCCCCTCCCCCATTGAGAAAGGAAGGATAGCAAACCCTTGTTACAAACCTATAATCAAAAAATAAATAAATAAAGTCCCCCTTTGATCATATTTTTAAAAAGTCTCAATCTGTCAGCTCTCTGTCAGAAAGAGGGAGGCATGTTTCATTATGAGTCCTCTAGAATGCAGTCAGTCAATAGATATTTATTAAGTTCCTTCTATATGCCAGGCACTCTGCTAAGCCTAGTGCTACAAAAAGTCATTCTTTGCCCTCAAGAGAATCAAAATCTAATGGGGGAAGATAAGCCAACAAATATGTATAAACAAGTTAGTCTAGGATAAATAGGAATAATTAAGAGAGGGAAGACTTTGAGTTAAAGATATCTTGTAAACAATGGGATGTTAGTTGGGACTTCTAGGAAACCAGGAAGGTCAGTAGGCAGAGGAGCAAGAGCAGTCCAAGAATGGTGCATAGCTGAAAAAAAAATGCCTGGAGGCAAGAGGTGGAGGTCTTGTTTGGGGAACAGCCAGGAAGCCATTATCACTGAATTAAAGATTACTCATTGGGGCACAGGGTATAAGAAGACTGGAAAAGTGGAAGGGGCTAGGATAGGAAAGGTTTTCAATGCCAAACAGGAGATTTTGTCTTTGATTCTGGAGGTAATAGAGAACCACTGGAGTTTATTGAGTAAGAGGTGTCAGGGTCAGACCTGCACTCCCCTGATCTACTCCCAGATAGCAAACATTTACTACTCACATTCCATTTCTCTTAACGAAAAGGTGTAACTTCCTTCCTCTTTATCCTATATTTGGAAGTCTGGTAGTATATAAAGCCTCCACATAGATTAACCTTTGAGGATGTTCGTCTTAACATCATATCAACTGTCTCTTTCTTAGCACCCTGGAACCTCAAAAAATGTCTTCTTTAAAAAGTAATAGTAGAGATCAGAAATAGCTTTCTTTTAGCCTCCTGCCCCTTCTCCCAGACAGTCTGGTGTAAGAAAGATGATGGATCTACCCTAATAGCATCCCAATAATTTCAGCAATATGTGGGTCATATTTCAGCTGTTCCAGACCTACTTCAAGGCCATCTCCTCTGAGTTATTTTATACTGGGGACCATTAGATGAAATGAAGCCATGAGGAAGAGTCAGAACTGGTTGAGAGAGATGATGGGAAAATCTCATTTTACCTGATATATTTTGGTGAGGACTTTGATGCTTAAGCCCTTTGAAAATGCACCTGTCATCACATATGATTGTGATTACATAAAACTGTCATTAACTAGAACTAGCTAGCCACAACCATCCATTAGGAAGATGGCTTTGATTCTTCCTTCTACCTTGCATTTTTAGGACAGAGACACCAAACGCAAAGAAAGCTCAGATCAGAAACTTCAGACTCGACCATTTTCAAAGAGATATTCTGGTGTCAGCAGAGCAAACCCAGCTCAGTTACTGGTATCTCTATATCTCCAGGGCTACAGGGATGCAGAGTGGTAATCATGAGGATCTGCAAAATGTTCAAACACAGAGCACTTCGGAGAAAATGTCTATTAGGGTCGGACTGGATTCAGACATTTTTGTTTTAGCCCTTAGAGAGGAGTGGGCATCTGGTTTCATTGGATCAGGGAACTCCCAGGTGAGGAAAGTCCTTCTATTAATGTAGATCTCTTTCTTAGACTTAGTTACCTCAGAGGAAACTAGGCGGCAAAGTGGATAGAGCGCTGGGCCTAGGCTCAGAAAGACCGGAGTTCAGATCCAACCTCAAACACTGACTAGCTGTATAACCCTTGACAAGTCACTTAACCTCTGTCTACTGAAGTTTCCTCATCTGTAAAATGGGGATCACAATAAGAGATAACAATAATTGTAAGACTTAAATGAGACAATATCTGTAAAGCACTTAGCACAGTCTCCAATACATAGTAGGCATTTAATAACTACCTAGAGTATTAAAAGACTAGCACAAGGTCACATATCCAGTATAAGGCAGAGTTAGGACTTGAACCCTTTTCTACTTGGCTTTGAGGTCCATTCTCTATCTTACCTTTGTTGTTGGAAATCTTCGATGAAGCTCTGGCTTTGGGTTAACTTCCAAATCTACTCGTTCAAGTAGATTAGTCAGACACTTATTAAGCACCTATGCAGAGGTTCCAAAAGTGGAAAATACGACCCCCTGGATGGCAGTGGAATGATCCAGAGGATGGTGATAACCTCAGTTGCAATCGGAGGGGTAAGGAGTATTAAATAAAAATGAGAGGGCAGTTGAAGCATAAGGAAAAAGGAGAAGAAATTTTGAAAAAACAGATGTTTCATCTGTTGTGTAACAGAGTTAAAGTCATAGTCATTACATTATTTTCCAAATAAACACACAAAGTACAAGTTATAACCCATCAGTGGTCAAGGTTGCTGACAAGTCTTAACGAGCAAGTGTTGGTAGACCAGGGTCACATACTATCGGGAAGTTCAGCATGCATCAGCAGGAACATGTGTGTGTAATGACTTGTTTGCAGTATAGTATTATATGGTTATAAGATGCAATACTGCATCACAAAAATTTCAGTGCAGGAAAAAACCTCACAAGTTTATAATAAGTTATTAAATTTAAGATGCATGATTTAAAAAAATATTTTATATTTTTTGAAAAGATGCAAATTGTTTTTAAAATGCACTAAAGGATTTTAAAAGTACATTTCCAGTGGTGTGCTGTTTTTTTTTCTTTTAAAACAAAGCGGGGGCTGTAGGTCAAACAAATTTGGGAACTCTGACCTAAGGCATGCAAAGACACCACACAAGACAGTGGCATTGCAAAATCAAAATCAATAGTCCCTGCCCTCAATAAATTTACCATCACTGCAGCATGTCCACTGTATTTGCATTGGAACTGGAAACTCTGGGTTTGAATCATGTTTCTGCTACTTATCAAATGAGTACTTATTAAGGGCCTACAGTGTGCCAGACACAGAGCTAGGTGCTAGGGACAAAGACAACAATGAATTGCCCTCAAAGAGCTTCCAATCTAATGGGGAAATAACATGTACACAGCTAAGTATATGAAAAGCACATACAGAACAAACCCAAGGAGAGGAATTCCCTGGCAATTAGAAATGCAGTAAATACTTCATGAAGAAAGAAGGTGATGTTGAGCTGAACCTCGAAGGAAGAAAAATATTCTCTCAGGTGGAGGAAAAGAGGAAAGTACATCCCAGCCTAAGGGCACAGCCTGCACAGATGCACACCAGGCACTCTACTAATTACTTTACAATTGTAATCTCATTTGATTCTCACAACAATTCTAGGAGGTTATTCCCATTTTGTAGATGAGGAAAGTGAGGCAAATAGAGGTACAGTAATTCTCCCAAGGTCACACAGCTAATATGTGTCTGAGGTTGGATTTGACCTCAGGACTTGCTGGCTCCAGGACCAGCATTCCATCCACTACACTGCCTAGCAGTGCAATACAGTTGGGGGAATAGCAATCATGTAGTTGGGCTGGCATGCAGTGTGTGAAAAGGAGTACTATGAAACCAGGCTGGGAAATTAAGTCAACCAAAGATGCTCCCACCAAGTCCCTTCCCCATTCCAAGCTGCATTGATATAAGAGAATGGGAATTTAAATCCTGACTGTTACTGAATAATGTAAGCTCTGTGAGGGCAGGGATGATTAATCTTCTCTTTGTGTCTCTGACACCAGCATAGTTCCTGGCAGAATGGACACTTAATGAACAGTATTGAATAGAACTGGGCTGGTTGGATTGAATTGTTATATAGGCAGTGAGCAGCAGAACCAGGATTTGAACCTAGGTCTTCTGACACCAGAATCCAGCTCTGTTTCCATCGCCCCATGAGGTAGGACTCCCTGGAGGTCTCCTAGCAGAGGCTGGATGACCATGACCAACTGAGAATGTTGGAGAGGAAATTCTCAGACTTTCTGGGAATCCCAGATTTTAGCTGCCCCAGAAGTTCCTTCCTTGTCCAAGGTTCTGTGCTTCTGTGATTTGTGTCCCTCCACATGCCCTCCTCTACATTTACCCTGGTCTTTTCGGGTCTCTCATTTTACTCATTTTCTCTGACTTTGTTGTGAGGACCCCTCTGACAGGTGCTATCCCATGCTGACTCTATTTCTGACTGTCTCTCTCTGAGCCCATCTTTTCAACTTGAGATAATGCTTTCCTGTTAAAGGAAGCTTTCAAGAACCAAGAGTTTTCACAAATCAAAGGTGCTGGATAAGAAGAAAAACCTTGCAAATCAAATGCTTTGTTGTGGTTAAAAAAAGATTTCCTTTACTAAATTAGAAACTCCACTTTGCGAGACCTTTTTCCTCTTTTATGTCATGGAGACAAATAAGTCCCTGGCATTACTTAGGTGCCTCCTTCCAGGGCACCCGACTGAGCTAGAGGATGATACCGGGCATTCAAATGATTAAACTCTAATAACTTAATTGCTTTGTTTACAGAAGTACAAGAAGCCTAGAAGCTTCAAGGAAATCAGCTATCTATCATGACATCCTTCTTCCGCTCCTTCAGGCCCTTTTCATTTAAGGAGAGGCCAAGGCTTCTTCTCTGAGCACATGCTGATACCAGAGCTCTCCCTACCATATAATTTTCTTCAAAATAAATCAGAGGCCATGTGGTTAGCTAGCTAGCCAGGCTGGCAAAAGATGCATTCAATTGCAGGACCATGGACAAGCTTCTTTTGAATTCAATTTCATTCAACAGATGTGTATTAGGTCATAATTGTATTTTAACATAGTACTAGGCACCAACAGCATGAAGACCAATGTTAGACAAACCCTGCTTAAAAGAAGATTAGATTTTGTTGGAAAAAGTAGCCCATGTCCAGAAAAGTAAATAGAGAACATATATAAGGGGAGGCACCAGGTACAGTAGAAAGAGAACTGGACTGTGAGTGAAAGGATGAGGGCTTGGATCCCAGTTCTACTGTTTCCTACCTTATGTGACATTAGGCAAATCATTTTGCATCTTTTGTCCTTGTTTTTTAGACCATAAAATGGGTGAGTTAGACTAGATGACCTTTGAGATCCCTTTTGGCTCCAAGTTTACAATCTTGTGAATATAAGAGGGAGTGAACCCTAAGGTCACTTGAAGAGAATGGCAGCTGATTTGGGCTTTAAAGGATATTAAGGACTCTGTCAGGTGAAGAGAATATACAGCATTCTAGGCTTGGTAGAGAGGACCATTTTGTGCAAAGGATCAGCCAATTGAATCGTTTGACTAAAACTGAGGGTATTAGAAGGAGTGCAATAGAACATAAGATTGGAAAAAGTAAGTGAAAGTTAGATTGCAAAAGGCTTTAAATACTAAACTGGAGGTTTTACACGTGATCCTAATGGAAATAGAAAGACATGGAGGTTTAGTCAGTATGGGAATGAAATAGTCAAGCCTGGATTTTTGTTTTGCCAGATTAATGAAGGATGAATTGGAGGGGAAAGATTGGAAGTAAGGATTATAATGAAGATGCTGCTACAATAGTCCAAGTGAAAGGGCCTAAACTAAGACAGAGGCTTTGTGAGCAAAAAGAATGTGATGGATATTGGAAATATTTACAGAGGTCAAATTGATTGGATGAGAGAGGAAAGACTCAGGAATGAGTCCCAGGTTGTGAATCTTGGTGACTAGAAGGGTGATGGTACCCTCAACAGAAACATGGAGGTTTAAAAGAATAGGGAATTTTGAGGAAAAGATCCTGAAGTCTGTTTACTTATGTCAGGTTTGAGATGTCTATGGAATATCAAGGTGGAAATGACCATCAGAAGATTAATAATACAGAAATGGAGCCATATAGAAATTAGAAAGGGAAATGGAAATTTGGACTCAAAAAAAATCATTGAACCCATGAAAGCTGATGAGATCACAAAGATAGACTGTATAGAGAGAAGAGAACAGGGCTTAGGATAGAGTCTTGGGAACTGCCTATGCATAGTATATGGGGAAAGTATGATGATCCAATAGAAGATACTAAGAAGGAGCAATCAACCAGATAGAAAGAGAAATGAGAAGGAACAATACTCCAGAAAGCAAGGGAAGAGAGAGTACCTAGGGGAAGTTGGAGGTTGACAGTATCAACAATGCAGAGACATCATGTTAAATGAAGAAGTCATCAGATTTAGTAGTTAAAAAAAAAAGTCCTTGGTTACCTCGGGGAGAACAATTATAGTGGCAGAGTTGGGAGCCATATTTAAGAGAATGAGAGGTGAATGGGAAATGAGAAAATGAAGCAATAGTTGCAGAGCAGTAGTGCCAGACTTAAGTAGAAATAGATCCCTGTGAGCCATATATTGACTTAAAAAACCAGAAGTTATCAGTACTGATGTTTTATTGTATTATAAATTATTTTGTTAAATATTTCCCAAATATATTTTATTCAGTTTCAGTTAACTCTTGGGAGTTCCTCGGCCAGTGCTGGTCACAAATGTGACTCCCCCAGTATAGAGGACCCTTTTAAGATCAACAGATGCTTTTCATAAGGAGGTATATTTTCTTGAATGAATCAATCAATAAAAAGCATCTATTAAGTGCTTACTGTGTGCTAAGAATTATGCTAAGTGCTTAGGATACAGCCAGAAAATAAGGCTGACCTTGCTCTGAAGGAGGCTCCTGTTCTAAATGAGAGACAATATATTTAGAAAAGTTCATGGGCTGGCCCAGTGGTTCTTAGGAAACAGAGTTTAAGTGGGAAAGTCATATATCTATTCTTTCTTTTTGGGATGCTTTTGTTTTAATGGTCTTAGAGTTGGTTGGACCTCACAGGCCACCTATGTCAATCTGTATCCAACCAAAATCTCCTTCAACAATGTCCCCCAACTTGTGATTGTCCAATCACAATTGAAAGAAGGAACTATATAATAGTAAGAAAGGACTAAACATTTCCCAAGATAACCCATTCCACTTGTAGATAATCCTAATAGGTGAGCATTTTCTTTTCTCTTTCCTTTTGTTTGTTCCTCCCTCCCTTCCTTCCTTCTTTCTTTCCTTCTTTTCATTCTTTCTTTTTTCTGACCTCCCATATCACCAAGGCAGAAAGTACAGCAACCTCTCACCTGACCAGTCCCACTACTCAACACCATATTGGTGTCAGATTTAATGTGAACACTAGATTAACTCGTAGCCCGTTACATCTCAGAATTCTTGAGCTCAAACAATCCACTAGCCTCGGCCTCTCTAGGAGCAGATATTATAAGTGGGCACTATAACATATGGTATAATGCTTTCTTTATCAGAAATCTATCTTTTTGTAATGTCTACCCATTGCTTCTCATTCTTTCCTTTGAAGACAAGCAGAGCATGGTTAATTACTCTTCCACAAAGAAGGCCCTCCAACCCTTGAAAAAACCATTATGTCCCACCTAAGTCTCTTTTCCAGGCTATGTACTCATGGTTCTTTAAATCAGTGATCTTAAGGTTCTTCACCCTTAACAATAATTAACAAATGACTTCTCTTTAAAGCTCAATTTCATGGCAAAACAGAGAAACTACCCATTTCATGGAAAAAAATAATAATAATTAACATTTATATAGCACTTACTATGTGTCAGGCACTCTACTAAATTCTTTCTTTACAGTAATCATATCATTTGATCCTCACAACAACCCTGGGAGGTAAATGTTGTTATTATCCCCATTTTTTAGATGAGGAAACTGAGGCAGACAGAAGTTAAGTGACTTGCCCAGAGTCACACAGCAATTGTCTGAAACTGGATGATACCAGGCTCAGAACTCTATCCACTGCACCACCTACCTGCCTGGTAGTGAGTAGTGAGATCATCCCTTAGGAACTAACATCCTTTCCTAGAGAATAGACTCAAGGATTAATCACTTTGAGGTGAATGAAGCATGCCCCAACTCTTTTCTCAATGACCAGGCTTGTATTACAACATTTCAGGGGATCTCTGCTCTCATCAGTATGGGGACTGTCCTCCAATGAAATAGATCTCAGATTCTCCATGTCATCCCACTCTGTGCAACTGCTGTTGGTGCTTTTTCATATATCATCCATAAAGTTGGAGGTCTCACTTAGGAAAAACCAGAACCCTGAAGAATCTTTCCAGGTCAGTGAATGTAGTACTGTATTTTCTTCTTTGATCATGCCAGGAGTCTGGCATTAACATCCAGGGGAAGAAAGTGCAGGGGGTGGAGTGGGGGGGTGGGTAGTAAAGAGCTCATTAAATTACAGATTTCTGTTGGGTGAATCATTAACTAGATCATTTCTGCCCCTTGTCAGGTTATAATATTTTTTAAGATGGATCTCTATATCCCACACATACCCCAATTCAACAATCTTAGCATCTTCTTCGGTCACAGGAGAACAATGATGAGAATATTCTGTGATTAGTTTCTCTCTCTATGGTCACCTTCCAATGAGAATTTTGAATGTTGCTAGTTTAAGATTCTAATTAACCATGCATTGTAGGGTGGTCTGGGGGGACTTGGACCCTCTCCTTCTGCCGTCCATCCAGAATCTGTACTTTCCCCTTTCTCCTAGGACCTACACAACTAAATGAAGAGTGTCTGGTCTTAGTCACCACAAATAAAGATTTGAAAAAGGCCTCAAATTAGAACTCTTTTTGGCTAACTACAGGCTTCTTACAGAATGCTGGTTTCATTTTTAGCAAACAACAAAAAAAAGAAGAAAGAAAGAAGGAAATCCAGCAGACGGGAGAAAATAGAAGGGAGCCACAAGGAGCTGTCTACAAGGAGCCTGGCATGTGGCTTGGCAAGGTGATCTTCCTTTAGCTAACTTAGTCTGATGAAGCCAGGATCTCTCTGAGAGCTCAGAGACTTTGGGATCCCTAGGGGACTTCAGAGGCTGCAGCTCTCTTCATAAGCAACTCTCCCCCCCACCTCTGGGTCAGAGTTTTCCAGGGGGAAAAATAAAACCAATCACTACACCATGTTCATCCATCTGACTAAAGTTAACTAGCTGACAAAAGAAGAATCCACCCATTTCCTCTCTTGTTAACTTGCTAAATTCAAATTTTGCCAAAAGAATAATATTTAGAAAACATTGGAAATTACTGTTTCCTTCCTGAATGGTTGCTCATTCTTACGGAAAGTACCCCCTATCTTTTTCCCTCTGTCTGGGTCTGTGATTTTACCCACAGTGGAAACTCCAGGTGTGGAACATCCCTCCAATACTTGTCCATTGCTTGGGACACTGAAATGTTAAGTAATTCACCCATAATCCTACAGCCAGCAAGTGTCAGAGGCAGGACTGGAGGCCAAATCATTGTAAACCAAAACAACCTCTCTCCACTATGTACCCTGTTTCTCATCCCATACTTAAAGCTCATATGTAAGGTAAAATCATCCCCAGCATCAGTTAAAGTTAAATCTACTTAAGTGATTTTTTACAGAGGACTGAAATACTTATTGTTCAAGTCAAATTTAAGTAGTTATTAAGTGCCTGCTAAGTACTAGCAAGGAGCTACAAGGAAAGGCAAAAAAAAAATTCCTACCCTCCAGAAGTTCATAATCTAATGAGCTCACAAGGTGCAAACAAGTATAAATAAGCAAAGTGCATGAAGGACAAATTGAAGGTAATCTCAGGGGGTGCACCACAAACATTAAAGGGGATCAAGAAAAGCTTCTTGCAAAAGGGGGGATTTCAGCTGAGACTTGAAGAAGTCAGTGAAGCTTCAAAGTGGAGATTAAGAGAGAAAGAATTCCAGGCATCCGAGTCAGCCAGTAAAAATATGTGGAGATGGGACATGGAGTGTCCTGTGTAAGAAACAGCCCAGAGGGCAATGTCACCAGGTCTGTGGAGTTGGGTGAGGCATGAGAAGACTGAACAGGCAGCCAGGGAGCAGGCTCTGAAGGGCTTTGGATGTCAAAAAGAGGATACTCTATTTGAGAGATGTTAGAGTTTATTTAATTAGGGGGAGGGTGATGTGGTCAGATCTGAGCTTTAGAAAGATCAATTTGATAACTGAATGAAGATTAGACTGGAGGGGGGAGAAATCTGAGTTAGGGAGGTCAACCAGAAGGCTGTGGCAGTGGTTCAGGCATGAGGTGATAAGGGCCTGTGCCGTGCAGCATGTTCTTCAGTGCTAAGACTTAAAAATAAAACCATTTTGGATGTGGGATAGGGTACTGAGGATTCAAACATAAAAATGAAGGCCAGTCCCATTCCGCAAAGAGGAAAGGAAAGGGAATAAGTATTTATGTGGTACCTGTACTATATGCCAAGCACCATACTCACTGCTTTTATAAACATTATCTCATTTTATCTTAACAATAATCGTGGGAGGGAGGTGCTGCTATTATCTTCACTTTACAATTGAGGAAACCAAGGCAGACAGAGTTTAAATGACTTGCCTAGGGTGACATAGCTAGGAAGTGTCTGAGGCTGGATTTGAACTGAGGAAGATGAGTTTTCCTCACTGTAGTCCTGGCCCTCTATGCACTATGGCGCCACCTAGCTGCCCCAACCAATTAGAGAAATACAAGATAATCTGCAGGAGAGAGAGCACCAGCACCTCTGGAAAGGCTTCCCCCTTCCTCCAGGAGGTGGCTTGTGTTGTTGTTTGCCCTTTGTCCTCAAAGAGGACCATGATATCAGGGAGGTGAAAGAAGCTTAGCGTTCTAAGAGGAAGGCTTGGGGAAAGAACCAGAGCCTGGAGTTCTGAAGACAGCAAACATGATAGTTTGATCAGAACATAGAAGTACCAAAGAAGTTAATGTGGGGAAAGGAAGTAAACCAGGAAAATATGCCTAGAGACAGATTGTGAAGGACCTTAGAGGAATTTGTATTTCATAATAGGGAGCCACTGAACATTCTTGAGCTGGAGGACTAAAGCACAGAAATCTAAACTTCTGCTAGGCAGTGTTGGTAGCTATGGAGAATGCATTGGAGAGGGGGGATTTTAGAAGCAGAGAACCAACAAAGAGGATATTACAAAAGTCCAGGTGGAAAATGACATGGTCTGAGCCAGTGTGTTGGCTACATTAGTGGAGAGTGCTTCCTGCAAAACAGAAATGAAAACGACCCACTTCTTAGGGCTGTTGAAAGCATAGTGCTTTGTAAACCCCAAAGGAACTATAGAACTATGAGATATTTTTAGAAGATAATATTAAAGGAAGTATGTATGGAACATGATGGAATTTTCTCCTCTATCATCCTCTCTGGCACCCAGATTCACAGCCTCAGTCATTTTAGATTCTTCCCTTACCTTCCACATTTAGTCCATTGCAAGTCTTGTCGATTTCATATCAACAATATCCTTTATGCCCATCCATTCTCCGTTCCATTATTTTACAATGTCTTTTACTTGCCCCAGAAATGTTAGCCGACTGACTTGAAATTTAAAAAAAAATTAGACATGCTTCAAAGCTAACATGTTCTCACCCCAAACTCAGATGTCATTTACTAAATATTGATTATTGAAGAAAAAAGTATGCATCAATAAAGGTTCTTTCTTAAATAAAAGACTGCTGACTACTATTTTAGACTTTGATTCAATTAGCTGACATTAACCTTGGTCATAATAACAGCACTATAGTAACATATTAAACATAAACATAATAACATAATAAACATAGTAACATAACATTAAACAGGTGGTACAGTGGATAGAGCACTAGGCCTGGAGTCAGGAACTCATCTTCCTGAGTTCAAATCTGGCCTCAGATACTTCCTAGCTGTGTGACACTGGGCAAGTCATTTCACCCTGTTTGCCTCAGTTGCCTCATCTATAAAATGAGCTGGAAAAGGAAATGGCAAATCCCTCCTTTATTTCTGCCAAGAAAACTCCAAATTGGGTCACAAAGACCAGTCACAACTGAAACAACAGAACAACAGATATTTCTATAATGATTGTGACTTTTCAAAACTCTTTCATGTCTGTTGCTTCAATATTCGCAGAGATCCCTAATTTCATTAATGCAGATTCACCAACACGGATTGAAACTCATACCTCAGACCCTGCCTTTGGGGAGTTTATAGTCTGAGAGAGACAGGAATTATCAAAAAATAAAACTGGGACATCAAAGTGAGCTCCCCTTCACTGGAGGTGAATGAACTCAATGTTGGGGACCATAGAATAACCAGTAAAAAAACTCCCAGAGCTAATCATACTGGAACCCTCAAAAAAGTCACTATCTGTTGGCCAATCTTGTGATGGTTCACCTTTTGGAACTTAGCTTAGTTGGCACTTGGACAGCTGATCTACAAGCTGTTGAAAGGCCTTTGCTTGAAGACTTCCCAGGTTGGTAGGACCTAACATAGCTCATGCTTCCCTGGCGCAGCCTCTGAGAGCCCACAGTTGGCTCCATGGCATGAGAAAGCATCAGCGGAAAACTTCAGTAAAGGTTCCCAGCCATTACCCCATCTTATTTTGCCAACACCTTGTCATTGGAATACTCCATGATCCTGAGAGCATTGGAATTGGAATCAGAAGGCCAGGGTTCTTAAAGCAAGGCTCTAACCATGTCGCTGCCTTACTCAAGAAGTTTCCATGGCTCTTTGTTGCTTATGAGATAAAAACAAATCCTTCTGGCTGGTTCTTAAAGCCCTTTACAATCTAATTCCAACATATCTCTCCAGCACTCCCTCTTACACCTTCTATTTTCAGCCAAACTTGACTATGCAGTGTTTTCTTAACATGATATCCTATTTCCCATATGATTGCTTTTCCACAGGACACCCCTCAAATCTCCTGTGACTGGTTTTTGCAATTTAAGCTGGTCTTATACCTTAAATGCGTGGCTTCCTCCCTCCTGCCTCTTGGGACCCCTACTTTACTCTGAACCTCAACAACATTGACATTCCTTCACCTCCTTCCTCAATTTCTTTGTCTATGTCTATATTTACTTATACACCAGTGGTGCCAAAGGCACCCCTTGATCAATTTTCTGAGCTCCCTAATCATACTGGTGAAATTAGGTAAGATAGGCGAGACTTCCCCCTTTGAGGAACGGGTGCTTTGAGAGGTGCCCTTCCAACAAAGATCATAAAAGTGTAAAAAAATATATCATTAGCACCATTTTACAAATGAAGTAACTGAGGCATGGATAGTTAATTGACTGACCCCAGATCAGGGTCTGGACTAGAACTCAAATCTCCCCATGAGCAATCCGCTGCTTCTCACCTTAGTCCCTCCGTTGATTGCAGCTAATGGAAAATCTGGCATGCCTCATGCCAACCTTTCCCCCAGCTCTTTTCCCCAGTCCCACCCTTCCCACCAAAGACATCATTCTAAACTACCAACAATCCTAAAGTAACCCTCAGAGACCCGAGATAGAAGTTTTCAAAACCAAGTTAGTGATTAGCTAAAAATACCCAGGTGTTGGAGCCAGACTGTCTAGCAGAAAGATGAAACTTCCAGGCCTGGAGGGGGGCAGGGTGCCCCTCATCACTATGGGTGATGAAAAAGATCTCTATCATGACCCTGAAGTATCTCGGTCACAACCACCACAGCAAACACAACTAAACAGCTGCTCCATGTGACAATATAAATGACTAAAACCCCACAGGGTTTGGTTTGTTTGGTTGATTTTTTGTTTTTGGTAATGCCCCAGCAAGTCAGTATCTGGGAATAAAAGAGATCAGATCCTACCTGTGTGGCCAGACTAAATAATTTAGCAGTAGAAGGCTCAAGCAACTCAGGCAGCACTAAGTGCCCTGAGTTAAGATTTCAGCCCTGGGGGGGGGCAGGAAGCCAGGCTCAGCTGTTTCAACAACAAACCACCAGTTCCAAGGATGGGTCATGGCTGTGTACTCTCATGACATCCAGGCAACATATGTTAGGGAGAAACAACAGCTAAGAGAAAAGGGAAAGGAGGCTTGGAATTCATGGGGAAGTGGTGGCTGTTGAGAAAGTTATTGATAGAATTTTTTTTTTCTAATTGGGAGAAGGGTTGAGTCCAGGCTTGTGTGATCAGGCATGTGGATAACAAGAGCCACAGACTTGGGGAGAATGTTTGTTTTAAAGGTTTGTTTTAAACCTAATACCAGAAAGAATCCAAGTTAAGTCCAAGTCCTTGCCCTTCATGCAAGGGGCTATACTGCTGGCTCTCCTTGCTCTTTTTAAAATGAGTTTCCATATATACAGTTCTGATCTCCAAGTCAAAAGGTACAAGGTCTCTTCAAGGCTCATGGAAGCATCAGGGCCCTAGGGAGTCATCTGGGCCAATCCTTTTATTTCATAGATGAGGAAACTGAGGCCCTAAAAAAAGGGAAAATAACTTGTCTTTGCAGTTTCTGCTCATTGCTTCTTGCCAAGCCCAATGCCTCTTCCACATGACAGCCTTTCACATATTTAGATACAGTTATCATGTCCCCACTTAATCCTCTCTTCTCTAGAATAATCATCACCAGTTCCTTCAAACAATCTTTATATGACATGAACCTGAGGTTCTTTTTATTACACAACTCTACTTCAATAGCACATAAGAGCATAACCCATTGTCTACACATTCTGAAATGTCACAGACTACTAAATTTAATATAAGGGTAATTTAAATGATAAATGAATCTCTGTTGGCTTGAACCTCCAGCCCAGATGATGATGGATGTGTCCAAGATCATTCACACTCCATCATAGAAACTTATCAGCCCACCAGGACAAGGAATATATATATTTTTAATTAAATTTTATTTTATTTTCAAATCTGTATTCTCTCTCTTCCACCTCTCCCTCCCATGAGAAAGCAAAAAATAAAAAATAAAACGCCAATTAAAAATGCATATAGTCAAGCAAAGCAATCCCTATGCTGCCCATGTCATACATGTGTGTGCATGCCTGTATGTACATGCGTACATGTATATACATACATGTGTATATATGTATATAGATATGTACATGTGTGTATATAGATATACAGGATTAAATATGCATATATGTGTTATGTGGGTACATGTTTGTGTATATACACGCATGTACATATGAATACTATATAGACATATACACATGTACTTTATACACACATATTTGTGTGTGTGTGTGTATATATATATATATATATATATATATATATATATATATATATATATGTCAATACTCTGAGTCTATTACCTCTTTATCAGGAAGTAGGTCGCATGTTTCATCATAAGTCCTCTGGAATTGTGATTGGTTATTGTTTTGATTAGAATTCCTAAATCGTTCAAAGTCATTTGTCTTTACAATATTTCTATTGAATCAAATTATTTTCCTGGTGCTGATCACTTCACTTTGCATCAGTTCATACAAATCTTCCAGACTTCCCTGAAACCACATCCTTCATCATTTTTATTGCACTATAGTAAATATAATAATAGAGTTCTTGTGCACAATAAATATAATAAGAACTAAAATAATTAGTAAATAAACAAGGAAATAAATTCACATAACACTCCAGCAATTATTACATTTTACATATAACAATCACAATATTTATGGTATTATCATATGCTCAAGCAAATGAGGAGGTCAGGAAGAGAACAGATCTCAGGAAAAGTCATACTGAGAAATGATGAGGACATTTCACATGCACGGACTGATGGCTGGGAGAATTCATTCATGTAGCAGCCCCTTTTCATCATCTCAATCATACAAGGAGGTACTCTCTTCCTTGCTCTCCTCTCCCTGCTCTGTCTCGGTAGTTGACTTGAAAGCTTACTCATTCCTGTACCAGAAGTTAATTGCTTCCTCCACCCATGGAGCAAGACTCATGGGTCCTCTTCCTCTCCACAGGATAGCAGTTGAAGCCTGCAGTATAAGCATCCTGACTCAGGAGAGTGTACCGCTTAACATTAGGCTGCCACACAGCCAACATCCCAAAGCAACATTCCTCCACTAGGCTGCCATAACAGACTGGTTCTGAGCTCATTGCCCAGATTTTAACTACTCCTTTCTCCAATCTATCTTCCATAAAACATCATAACAATAGTAACAATAGCATTCATGTACCACCTGTTTTATACCAGGCGCTATGCTAAGTACTTTTAGATTATTTATTAATTATATATTATTATGTTATATCATTTTCTTATTTATTATTTATATTATTTCATTGATATATTATTCTGAACTAGTAATGATAGCTAGCACTTCTATAATTTTTTTGCAAAACACTTTACATATATTTTCTCATTTGAGCCTCACAACAACCCTAGAAAGCAGGTGCTATATTATCCTCATTTTGCAGATGAGGAAATTGAGGCACAGATTAACTGACAGGCCCAGGATCATATAGCTAAGAGTCCAAGGCTGGATTTGAAGGCATGATTTCCTGGATTCAGGTGTAGTGATCTATTGACTGCACCAAATTAAATAGGTGCCTCAAATAAATGATTAATTTATTTTAAAAAATTTGCTGAAGTTCAATGCTGATGCCATTGCCCCAGTGCTTAGGAAATTTCAGTAACTCTCCATTACCTCTGGGATAAGATCCCCAGACTCTTACTGTAACCTAGGATAGCCTTAGCTCTTGATTCCAGGAGGCATACCTGAAATGCATTACACTGACGAGTAAAATGATACTGAGGATGAATAGAATAAGTCACAGAATCCCAGTGCTCAAAGAGCTGGCAGAGGTCATTGGGTTCAACCTATCTTTGACATTAGTTCTTTTGCCTTGAGTAGCAGCCCCTAGCACAGCCTACAATATATAACCTTCATATAGAGCATCTAATAGGCACTTAATGAGTGCTTATTATTAATTAATGAATTAACTGATTGACTCTTGGACAATATAATAGTCAACTTCAAATATTTGGTCCAGGGTACAGAATAAGGATGAGGATTAATGGTTCAGAGAAGTGGAGTTCCAAATAATTAGAGCTATCTGTAAATGGAATGTGCTGCCTCAGGAAGTAGCAGGTCCTTCATCCCATCCTCCAATGGAGATCTTGAAGCTGAGGCTGGACAACCATTTGTTGGGGATATTGTAGAAGAGATCCTTAATCAAGGACAGGCTGGACGTCAATGACCTCTGAGATTTTCTGGTTCCATCTGCTGGTTCTCAGTATCATTCTTCTTGTCAGTGTCATGCATTTCCCATACACCTGGTGGGATCAAACTCAGAATACAGAAAGGCAGCTAGGTGGTGCGGTGGGCAGATTGGTGGGCTTGAAATTGGGGACAACAGAGATCAATTCCTGCCTCCATCCTATGCAATCCTGGGTAAGCTCCTTACCTCTGTAAGCCTCTGTTCCCTCATCTGTGAAATGGGGATGATAATAGCACCTCCCTCTCAGAATTTCTGTAAGAATCAAGTAAGATAATGTTTGGAAAGCATTTTGCAAACTTTATGTGCTGTATAAATGCTGGCTACAGAAAAAAGTGCAAATGACCAGAAGCCCTGCTCAGGGGTTCCTTAGGAGGTAGAGTTAGGCAGACTTGAGGGTCTCTTTGAGCTGCTAGAATCCAATACCCACACACTGTTCCTGGGCTTTACAACCACACCTGACTCTGCTCCTGGACCTTTGCCCATTGTACCCTAGGCTTGCTTTGCCATTAGACCTGCCTACTCCTCCCTCCTTGAACCTCAGCAGAGTGAGAATTCTGGAAAAGTGAAGCTTCTCCATGACCTTCAGGAGGAAGGACATTGACAGATGGGCTCACAGAAGTCCAGGGGAAGGTCTGAGATGGCATCTGGCTTTCCTAACTTTTAGTCTAGTGTCTGGCTCAGGGACAACACAGATCATACGAAACCTGAAGAATCAGGAAACTCTGAATCCATAGGGCAGTCATGGGGTAAATGACCACATGTGATGTGTGAATGGTCAGATAGGAATGTGGAAGGGGCAATCGCAGAAACATTTAAAACCACCTGAAAACAAAACAAAAAAACCTAGTGACTCAGGCCAGATGTTAACTCAGGACAGCTGTCTTCATGGGCAGATGGCCCCAGCTGGAGCCCTGAGCTTCCAGATACGGTCCAGGCCTCAGTATCTCCAAAGAGTTAACAGTATGAAGAAAAATAGCTACAATTAGGGTGACTTAAAAACAAAGACCAATGAAAATTTATTTAAAACAAAAGTAGCTAGTAAGCTTTAAGGTTTATAAAGCATTTTACATATTTCATCTCATGCGATCCTGTGAGGTAGGTGTGATTATTATCCTCATGTTAAAGATGGTGAAATTGAGGCTGTCAGAAGGGAAGGGACTTGCCCAAGGTCACGTGGGCAATAAGCATCAAAGGTGGGATTTGAACTAAGATATTCTACTCCCTGTCCAGGGTTCATTCCACTGTATTGTGCCGACTCCAAAATTATCCAAATGTCAATTGTTATATCATTACTATTGACAATTACTGTTAATAATAATGATGATGATTAGTGTGTGAGCATGGACAAGTCATTTAATCTATTAGAGCCTCAATTTCCTCATCTGTAAAATGGAGATAATAATAACATCTACCTCTTAGGGTTATTGTGAGGATCAAATAAGGCATCCTATGCAGTTGGGGTATTATAGGAGATATTTTATCAAATACGATATTATATGGAAACATTATGTATATATATATATATGCACACACACATATACACATACATATGTACATACATGCATATATATTCTCAGACCAGTGCCTGGAACGTAGAAGGTGCTTAATAAATTATTATTTCATTCCCTCCAGAGTCAACCTACTTTCCATTTCACCACACATACTAGAATGAAATACTGTATCAGATTATGAAAAAGAACTCTTTTTCACTTTCTTCCTCACTAAGGCTTTAATTTTTATCAAATAAAGATGTTTACCCTAGAGGACTCAAAGTGGAGGGAACAAAGCTCAGTGCTTGTAGGGGAAAGCCATCTCACATGTTAGGTTACCACTTTAGCTCAGGTTCACCCTTGCTCACCTACGATCTACTGTGTGCCAGCTGGAACAAGAAAATGAAACAAGAAGTAGGAATAGACTAATAGCCCACCAGGATTATAGGATCATAGGAGAAGAGCTTCTTGGGACCTGAGAGATCACCTAGTCCAACCCTTTCATTTTACTCTCTACCATCCCACATTGCCTCATCTGACATGAGAAGAGAGGAAGCCAGGTTAGAAAGCCTCAGTAACGTCCCTCCCTCTCATCCAGATCTTTTGTCACATCATAGACATAAGAAAGTAGATAAGAAACTATGCTCTGTGCCTGGCATTAAATTTTTTTGCAGCCACTTGGTTTGGGTATTGAGAATTCCATTTAGGTTTATCAACTCAAGAAAGAGTTGGATACCTGAGTGCATTTGAGCCTAAGAGACTTTTCTTCAAGGAAGTTGGTAACCCTTATTTTGAAAGGGTGTGCTTGTCCCATTTCCTTCAATTTTCTTGAATTTTAAAGTTCAGCCATTATTTTTCATTGGATTTTAGAGACAAGAGAGGACTATGGGAAGAAAAAAAACACTATGTGGATTGGTTCGGAATAATAGGGTCAAACCCAGAGTTATAGATTAAATTGAATTGTGGTGAAATAACATAATATCCATATGGTAAACTTTGAAGAGAAGCTGTACATTGGAAGAAAGACAAGAGTTAAGGTTTTAGGAGAGGTCATATCTAGTAAAAATGCCTTACTGAAATAAAGATTGGCTTGGATAGAGAAATGAAGGCTGTTGTCATCAGGCTAAATGTTGACTGTTTGAAAGAACGGGAATGTTCAGTCTTGAGAAGGAAAGATTCAGGAGGACAAGCATAATGTCTTCAAGTCTTTGAAGGGTGCTCATGGGGAAAAGTGATTAAATTTGTTCTACTGAGTCCCAGAGGGCAGTCTCAAAAGCAATGAGTAGAATCTGCAAAGCAGCCAATTGAGAGATGTCAAGAAAAGTTTGCTAACGACCAGAACTGTCCGAAAACATGATAGGCCACCTCTGGAAGTCGTAGTTTCCCACTCTCTCTCTGAAAGACTTCAGGCTGAGGTTAGACATTCACTGATCAGGCACATTGCGGAGGAGAGTCTCCTTCAGTCATGGATTGGCCAAGATGACCCAGGTGATCCCTCCAACTCTGATATTCAAGGATTCTGAAATGTCACCCAAAATAATAATTTTCATTTCCATGAGTGCTTTTTGAACAGCACCCCATGAAGTCAGGAGTGTGAGGGATATTACTTCCATTTTTCGGATAAGGAGACTAAAACTCAGAAAGTAATCCATGGGCCCACAACTAGGAATAATAATGGACACTTATGCAGCACTTTACATACATCTTTTCATTTTTTCCTTTCAACAGTCCTGTGAAATAGATTATATATCAGGGATTCTTAAGCATCTGTGGGTCATGGACCCTTTGGTCATCTGATGAAACTTCTGGACCTCTTCTTGGAAGCATGGTGCTTAAATGCATCAGATAAAACACATAGGATAAGAAAGGAAATCAATTACAGTGCAATTGTTGTCAAAATAATTTTTAAAAACAAATTGATAGGCTCCAGCTTAAGAAGCTCTGCACTACATCTAATACAATCTCCATTTTTACAGAAAAGGAAATTGAGACTCAATGAAGTGACTTATCCAAGTTTATACATCTAGTAAATGTTAACAGAAGGATAGTGAATGATCTCAGGTTCCTTCTAACTTTCCCTTCAGCATTTGTTCCACTTGAACTCACTCATTAGTAGATCCAGGATTTGAACACAGGTTTTCTTATTCTCAGGCCAGAGCTCTTAATATTTCACCATTACTGTCTCTCCTACTTAAGTACAATATGGTAAGTAAACCCTATAGAAATCATTGATGTTGCCCTTCTGTTTGAGGCCCATATTTCATAGAGAGAACTTCTCCCACTCTGGCCTCTGGTTGTGATAGAGGTCAGGAAGGATCACATTTCTTAATGATTCTAAAGATATTGGTCGGGGCGGAGCCAAGATGGAGGAGTAGAAAGATGCACATACACATAGCTCCGAACCCACAACCCATAGAACGGCTATAGGGAAGTAACTCACGGCGAATTCTGCACCCAGAGGCCACGGAACATTGGAGCGAGGGAGATTTCTGTTCCAGAGAGACCTGCAAACCTCTAGCAGGGGGTCCTTCGCGCTGCGGACTGGCCGCCGGGACTGGGCGCCGGGACTGGGAGCTGAGTGCAGCCCTGCCGCAGTCGCGGCACCGAGAGGAAAAGATCCGAGTGGGCTTCAGGGACGGATCTCCAGTGCCCACACGGGTCGCTCCACCCACAGAGGGACCTGCAAACCTCTCGCAAAAGGTCCGTCGCGCTGCAGATGCGGAGCCCAGCCCAGACCTGCTGCGGCCGCGGCCGTGGCACCAATAGAAACAGATCCGAGCAGGCTTCAGGGATGGGATCTCCAGCGGCCGCACAAGTCCCTCCACCCACAGGTGACAGGGGTCGGTGAGAGAGTCTCTTTGGCCGGTCGAGAGGGGAGTGGGGTGCCCCCATAATTCAGGCCCCCCCAGGAGGTAGAAGCTGAGAGGCGGTGGCAGACCAGGGCTCCCCAAGCGGGCGGGAGCCTGGATCCATTGTGGAAGGTCTGTGCATAAACCCCCTGAGGGAACTGAGCCTGAGACGTGGACCTGCCCTGACCTCAGCACCTGAACATAATCTCATACTGAATAGCAGCCCTGCCCCCGCCAAAAGCCCTAAGGCTGGAAGCAGCATTTGAATCTCAGACCCCAAAGGCTGGCTGGGAGGATCAGGAGGCAAGGTGGGTGTGAGGAGAATATTCAGAGGTCAAGTCACAGGCTGGGAAAATGCCCAGAAAAGGGAAAAGAAATAAGACCATAGAAGGTTACTTTCTTGGTGAACAGGCATTTCCTCCCTTCCTTTCTGATGAGGAAGAACAATGCTTACCATCAGGCAAAGACACAGAAATCAAGGCTTCTGTGTCCCAGCCCACCCAATGGGCTCAGGCCATGGAAGAGCTCAAAAAGAATTTTGAAATCAAGTTAGAGAGGTAGAGGAAAAGCTGGGAAGAGAAATGAGAGACTTGAAGTCAAAGCATGAACAGCAGATCAGCTCCCTGCTAAAGGAGATCCAAAAAAATGTTGAAGAAAATAACACCTTGAAACTAGCCTAACTCAATTGGCAAAGAGGTTCAAAAAGCCAATGAGGAGAAGAATGCTTTCAAAAGCAGAATTAGCCAAATGGAAAAGGAGATTCAAAAGCTCACTGAAGAAAATAGTTCTTTCAAAATTAGTATGGCACAGATGGAGGCTAAGGACTTTGTGAGAAAGCAAGATATCACAATACAAGCCCAAAAGAATGGAAAAATGGAAGATAATGTGAAATATCTCATTGGAAAAACAACTGACCTGGAAAATAAATCTAGGAGAGACAATTTAAAATTTTGGGGACTCCCTGAAAGCCGTGATCAAAAAAAAAGCCTAGACATCATCTTACAATGAAATTATCAAGGAAAACTGCCCTGAGATTCTAGAACCAGAGGGCAAAATAAATATTCAAGGAATCCACAGAACACCACCTGAAAGAGATCCAAAAAGAGAAACTCCTAGGAACATTTTGGCCAAATTCCAGAGTTCCCAGATCAAGGAGAAAATATTGCAAGCAGCTAGAAAGAAATAATTCAAGTATTGTGGAAATACAATCAGGATAACACAAGATCTAGCAGCCTCTACATGTAAGGGATCGAAGGGCATGGAATAGGATATTCCAGAAGTCAAAGGAACTAGGACTAAAACCAAGAATCACCTACCCAGCAAAACTGAATATAATACTTCAGGGGAAAAATGGTCTTTCAATGAAATAGAGGATTTTCAAGCATTCTTGATGAAAAGACCAGAGCTGAAAAGAAAATTTGACTTTCAAACACAAGAATGAAGAGAACCATGAAAAGGTGAACAGCAAAGAGAAGTCATAAGGGACTTACTAAAGTTGAACTGTTTACATTCCTACATGGAAAGACAATATTTGTAACTCTTGAAACATTTCAATATCTGGGTACTGGGTGGGAGTACACACACACACATGCACACACGCACACATACAGAGAGACAGAGTGCACAGAGTGAATTGAAGAGGATGGGATCATATCTTAAAAAAAAAATGAAATCAAGCAGTGAGAGAGAAATATGTTGGGAGGAGAAAGGGAGAAATGGAATGGGGCAAATTATCTCTCATAAAAGAGGCAAGCAAAAGACTCATTAGTGGAGGGATAAAGAGGGGAGGTGAGAGAAAAACATGAAGTCTACTCTCATCACATTCCACTAAAGGAAAGAATAAAATGCACACTCATTTTGGTAGGAAAACCTATCTCACAATACAGGAAAGTGGGGGACAAGGGGACAAGCAGGGTGGGGGAGATGACAGAAGGGAGGGTATGGGGAGGAGAATGCAATTCGAGGTCGACACTCATGGGGAGGGACAGGATCAAAAGAGAATAGAAGTAATGGGGGACAGGATAGGATGGAGGGAAATATAGTTAGTCCTATACAACACAACTATTATGGAAGTCATTTGCAAAACTACACAGATTTGGTCTATATTGAATTGCTTGCCTTCCAAAGGGAAGGTGTGGGGAGGGAGGGAGGTAAAGAAGTTGGAACTCAAAGTGTTAGGATCAACTGTAATGTTCTTGCCACTAGGAAATAAGAAATACAGGTTAAGGGGTAAAGAAAGCTCTCTGGCCCTACAGGACAAAAGAGAAGACGGAGACAAGGGCAGAGAGGGATGATAGAAGAGAGAGCAGATTGGTCATAGGGGCAATTAGAATGCTTGGTGTTAGGGGGGGAGATAAAAGGGGAGAAAATTTGTAACCCAAAATTTTGTGAAAATGAATGTTAAAAGTTAAATAAATAAATTACAAAAAAAAAAAGATAGTGGTCAAAGAGATCAAAGCTGGGGTATTTTTCATGGAAAACTCTCCAGTACGAGTCACTTTTTTTCTTTTCTCTAACACTGATAAAACCTTAATATGTTGACTTTTTCAGAGCATTAGACAAGGCTAAACACATTGTTGAAAGAAAACTTAGAAAAGTATAGGGTTTCTTGTCTTGGTTTTCTGCTCTATAAAACAGGGATGAACATATTTGCTTATTTTCAGGGGTTGAGATAGGGAAAGTATTTCCAGGTAGGCATTATCAAAATTCAATTTATTATCATTATAAGACCAAAAGCCATTTCCCAATGAACAGGTCAAAGATATGAACAAATTGTTCTCAAAAGAATTGCAAACCAGTAAAAACCATTTGAAAGAATATCAATTAACTAATAAGAGAAATGAACATCAAAGTATCCCTGAGGTTCTACCTCATGCTGCATAAACTAGCAAGGATGACAAGCGGCAAAAGCCAAAGGTGGGGACATTGCAGGAAGATGGGCACACAAATGTATTGTTGTTAAGCTTTGAAATAGTACAAGTAATTTGAAAAGTAATTTGGAATTATGCAAATAAGATGACTAAAATTTCTAAACCCTTTGACCAGAGTCCACCATCAGGCCGCAAGGAGGTCACTGATTAAAAAAGAAAGTCCCCATACATACCAAAATGTTTGCAGCAGGACTTTTTGTGGTAGCAAAGAACTAGAAACAAAGTAGACACCCAAAGATCGAGTGGCAAATGGTTAAACAAGGTGTGGTGCATGCATATAATGGAATATTTCCTGTCCTGTTAGAAATAACAAATATGATAAATGCAGAGGAATATGGAAAGACTCACATGAACTGATACAAAATAAAATAAGGAATTAATACACACAATGCGTACATTGATCTAAATGGAGAGAATGTTGTTCAGTCATTTTTCAGTTATGTCCAACTCTTCTTGACCCCATTTGGGGTTTTTTGGCAAAGATCCTAGAGTGGTTTGCTATTTCCTTCTCCAGCTCATTTTACAAATGAGGAAACTGAGGTAAATAGGGTGAAGTGACTTGCCCAAGTTCACACAGCTACTAAGTATCTGAAGCTGGATCTGAACTCAGAAAGACGAATCTTCCTGATTACAGGCCCTGCATTCTATCCACTGTATCATCTAGCATCCCACAAAATAATCAGTAGTGAATGTTGCAAAGTTACAAAGAAAAGGCATTTCCCAAAGAAAAGCTATGGGAAGATATCTTTTTCTTTGACCAAGGTATTCCCACTCTTTACAGGGTGGAATACCCACAGGTATGGAACGTTGCATGTTTGCAGAATTTTTATGTGCTAATTGGTTTCACTCATTTCTTCTACTTCCTGTTTTTCCTATGAAAATGTGCTTTACTTTTCATAATTTTTCTTGATACTCAAGATTTTTTTGTTTCTCCAAATAGATTTTATTCTCATTTTGTCTGATTTTATAAAGTATACCCTTGGTTGCTTGGGTTCGTATCACACAAAGTCTATGTATTAACTCAAGTCTTATTTTTTTTAATTATGTTGGTGTGGCCCAACAATGAACAGTGAATATTCATCAAAATCTGTCTTCCTCTACTTTTGTAAAGAATCCTTTGTACTAATATATCTTGAATGTATCTTGGTACATTAACTCCCAGATGTTTTGTGCATCCTGTAGTTATTTTGAATGGAATTTCCCTTTCTATCATCTTCATCTGGTTTTTGTTGGCATTATAGAGAAAAGTTGATGGTTTTGTGGATGTATTTTATGCCCTGGTATTTAATTAAAGCTATTAGTCATCTCTATTACTTCTCCCTTAATTCTCTTAGAGAGAAGGGATTTAAGTAAACCATCATGCCCTATGAAAACAGGGATAATTTTATTTCCTCTCTGCAAATGGATTTTATCTTTTATTTGTCAATCTTGCCTCATTGCCTTAGCTAGCATTTCTAGAACTATATAAAAGTAGTGAAGGATGGTCTCTTCCTGGCTTTTTCTTTGTTTGCCATGGTAAAGCTTCCAGTTTTTCTTTACCAGAAGCAATGCTTGCTTTGGGTTTTGATCTGTATATTTGTTCAAAATAAGAAAGGCATGGTCTCAGTTTCTTCATCTGTGAAATGAACATAACAACACCTATCTCTCCCTACTTCCCAAGGGTGCTATGAGGAATTAATCAAAATAGTAGATAATCATGGTACTTTTTCATCTTTACAGATTACACTTTACACTTTTCGAAAAGTTTTCACTTCTGAATCACAGAGAAATGGGAAGACAAGATGAGCTAAAATCACACAGCTGAGCTGATTGAAAAATTGCTTCCTGACACAATGACTCCACTGCTTCCTTTTGGCAGGATCCTGAAGAGGATTCTTGCCAAACACTTTTATTTTATTATCTGCTGGAAGAATGACAGTAAATACCCCAAACAAACAGTTTTTATTTGGCTTATTTGGAGGAGACTTTTGGAAAATGGCTTTGTGCTGTGATTATAACACTGCCTCTAAATCCTGGAGGATTTGAGAAGGAAAACCAGAATGATTCACCTCACCCTTTCCCATTCTTGTGATTGCGTTAGAAAGGGAAAGGCATATGCACTTACTAACTACCTACTATGTGCCAAACACTGTGTTCATGGCTGCATAAATATTATCTCATTTGATCTTCACAACTAGCCTCGGACGTAGGTACTGTTATCATCCCCCTTTCACAGTTAAAGAGATTGAGGCAGACAGACGTTAAGTAACTTGTCCAGGGATCCCACAGCTGGTAAGTTATCTGAGGCAGGATTCAGACTCAGCAGATCTTCAGGGCTCCAAGGTCCAATCCAGGTCCACAGGTACTTCACCTCACCTCTAGCCACATAATCATCTTACATTGTATGTGTGGTTCTCTACAGACCTCAGATCTTTTGCGATTTGCTACCCAACCGCATCTTCCCCATCTTGTACTTGTGAAGTCTGGGAGTTTGGTTGTTTTTCCTTCCAGCCCCTACATAAAATTTCCCATGTATAATAAGTGTTTAAGAAACATTTGTTGAATTATTGCAGGTGTGAGGAAAGCCTTGTAAGAAGGCAATGAGGTAGAAAAAGGAATAATGAAATGAATTGAAGATGTGGTAAGGGATCCAGTCTGATTAGATCACAGGGTGAGGGAAAGGGAATATTATAAAATAAAGCCAAATAACTAGTCTGGGGTGAGATGGCAGAGAGCCTTGAATGCCAGGAGGAGGAATTTGTATCTTATTCAATAGACAATGGGGAGTCACTAGTAGGTTTTGATCATGGGAATTAAGTGATCAAGACGGAGTAGAGAGATGAGATCAATCAGGGAACTGGGAAAAATAGACAAGGGGAGAGCTCATGAGGGCCTGAAGTAAGATGGTGGCAATGGAAAAGATGGGCAAGGATTGGTGAGAGATGGAGAAAGCAGCATCCCCAGTACTTTGGAACATACTGAAGGATTCCCAGGAAGATGCCAATTGAGCTAGAAAATCACCCAGGTCCTTTAGAACCCAGAGATCCCCCAGGAGAGGGCAAGAAAGGGAAGAGGGAAAAAAAAGTGAGGTTTTGAATCTGGTTACCAGTGAGAGGTGTTGGAATGGAGAGTAAAAAGAACTTGTTTTAGAGTCATTCTGGGGAAGGAAAAAGGAATAAGTACCTCCATAATGTCCACTGCATGCCCATAAGTATATTAGAAAGATTATCTCATTTGACCCTCACAACAACCCTGCAAAGTAAATGCTACTATCAGCCCTCTTTTCAATTGAGAAAACTGAGAAAAGGAGTAAAGTGACTTGTTCAAGGTCACACAGCTAGTAAGTGTCTAAGACTGGATTTGAACTTAGGCCTTCAGATTTCAAATTCAGTGTTCTATCCACTGTGCTAGCAGCTAACAAAGTCTTACTTCTAACACATACTGGCTGTGTGACCTCTCCCAGGATTCCAGGCAATTCTAAGTTAATACATGCCATGAAGAAAGAAAATACAGCAAGTCCCTCCCTGGGGGTTCCCTATGGAGATGAGACCACAGATCTGGTTTTTAAAAGGTGGAGGAGTGTCCACCATTGGGTGAGGTGAGGATGTTGGGAAGATTGGGTTTAGGATTACAGATACAAAGAACCATCTTTTCTGGCCCCATGATTTATGTGGATTTTAGAGATGAAGAAACTGAGCCTCAAAAGGAGGAAATAACTTGCCCAGTATCATACGGGTGGTAAGGAGCAGAATAGGGATCCAAACTCAAGTCCTCTACCTCCAAACCAGGGCTTCCATCACTTGCTAGACTAATCAGCCTCCTCTCCTACCAGGTCCCTTCCTACTTCAGATTCTCCTTTACCTGTTGTTTTCTCCTGCAGTGCTTCTTTCGAGGGGGGTTGGGCAATGGATATTGACCAGGGAAGAAGTAAAAGTCAACAAGTAAGTCATGGATTTCAAACTAGAGGAATCAAAACCCAACTATTCAAACCATGGACCAGTGCAATGACCTCATTCAAGATTTTTATCCACATCTTCTGTCCTATGGGAAACTGACCTAAAGCCTTCTTGCAATGGTTCATCAAAGTGTGGATATGAGCCTGGGTCTTTGCAGATTTGGTCAGGGGAGGGCCAAGTTCTGATAGGTGCCTCTAAGCTGGAAAGGCTTGGATAAAGGCCAAGTGACTAGAACCATAACTCCAGTAGGGCAATAGGCACTTTGTCCCAGGGTTCTGAAGCTTGGAAGGCACTGACTGCCCAGTGCTAGGGAATGTTTCCTCCTGACCTCTCCACCACAATAACTCTATAACTAACCCCAGAGGAGGCTCCTCCATGCTGGAACCCACACTCATTCACATTGGCATCATCCTAGAGTAAATATCCTTCCATAGCCAACTTCATACCCCCCAGACCCTCTCCCTTTCCACCACAAGTCTCACAGCATCCTGTGAGACCCCAGCATCCTGGGAACTCCTCCCCACTCCCTGGCCCTCCTTACCACAGGCTCAACCATTTTTTGTTTTAACTCTGCAAGGGAAGGACCATATGTCAATGAGATGAATATCAGCCTTGCAAAGTGCAGAAAGGCTCACCACCACACCACAGAGAATGAATGCTTGAATTAATAATTATTTTTTTTTTTTAATGTGACTTGAGGACTCAAAGGAGTTTGTATTTTATTCAGTAAGCAATTATTAGCCACTGAAAGTTTTTAAGAAAGAGAGTGAGGGATACAAGTAGACCTATGCATAAGGAAGATTATTTTGGTAGTTGTGTGAAGGGTGGATTGGAGAAGGTTAGAGACTGAAGGCAGGGCAGACAAGTAAAAGACCTGCAATAGTCGATGACAGGTCCACACCAAAGGTGAGGTGGTAGGCCAAAAGGGGCACAGATAAAAGACAGTGCAGAGGAAGATGCTTGCCAACTTGCTGGAGAGGTAGAGAATGAGACATTACTCAAATTTTTGGCATCAGTGACTGAGAGAACGATGATTGATTATGAGAATAGGCAGGTAGAGGAATAAGTTTGGGATAAAGTTTATGAGTTCTGTTTGCGACATGTTGAATTGTCTGTTGGATATCCAGGTGGAAATGACCATGAGGAGGCTGAAATGCAGTTCTGGGGTTCAGATGATCAGCATTTTTTTTTTATTTTCTCCCCTTTTCTCCCCTCCCCCCCCAAACGCCAAGCATTCTAATTGCCCCTATGACCAATCTGCTCTCTCTTCTATCATCCCTCTCTGCCCTTGTCTCTGTCTTCTCTTTTGTCCTGTAGGGCCAGATAGCTTTCTATACCCCTTTACCTGTATTTCTTATTTCCTAGTGGTAAGAACATTACAGCTGATCCTAACACTTTGAGTTCCAACTTCTTTAGCTCCCTCCCTCTCCACCCCTTCCCTTTGGAAGGCAAGCAATTCAATATAGGCCAAATCTGTGTAGTTTTGCAAATGACTTCCATAATAGTTGTGTTGTATAGGACTAACTATATTTCCCTCCATCCTATCCTGTCCCCCATTACTTCTATTCTCTTTTGATCCTATCCCTCCCCATGAGTGTTGACCTCAAATTGCACTCTCCTCCCCATGCCCTCCCTTCTATCATCCCCCCCCACTCTGCTTATCCCCTTATCCTCCACTTTCCTGTATTGTAAGATAGGTTTTCATACCAAAATGAGTAGGCATTTTATTCTTTCCTTTAGTGGAATGTGATGAGAGTAGACTTCATGTTTTTCTCTCACCTCCCCTCTTTATCCCTCCACTAATGAGTCTTTTGCTTGCCTCTTTTATGAGAGATAATTTGCCCCATTCAATTCTCCCTTTCTCCTCCCAATATCTTTCTCTCTCACTGCTTGATTTCATTTTTTTTTAAGATATGATCCCATCCTCTTCAATTCACTCTGTGCACTCTGTCTCTATGTGTGTGTGCGTGTGTGCATGTGTGTGTGTGTAATCCCACCCAGTACCCAGATACTGAAATGTTTCAAGAGTTACAAATATTGTCTTTCCATGTAGGAATGTAAACAGTTCAACTTTAGTAAGTCCCTTATGACTTCTCTTTGCTGTTCACCTTTTCATGGTTCTCTTCATTCTTGTGTTTGGAAATCAAATTTTCTTTTCAGCTCTGGTCTTTTCATCAAGAATGCTTGAAAATCCTCTATTTCATTGAAAGACCAATTTTTCCCCTGAAGTATTATACTCAGTTTTGCTGGGTAGGTGATTCTTGGTTTTAGTCCTAGTTCCTTTGACTTCTGGAATATCCTATTCCATGCCCTTCGATCCCTTAATGTAGAGGCTGCTAGATCTTGTGTTATCCTGATTGTATTTCCACGATACTTGAATTGTTTCTTTCTAGCTGATTGCAATATTTTCTCTTTCACCTGGGAGTTCTGGAATTTGGCCACAATGTTCCTAGGAGTTTCTCTTTTTGGATCTCTTTCAGGCGGTGTTCTGTGGATTCCTTGAATATTTATTTTGCCCTCTGGTTCTAGAATCTCAGGGCAGTTTTCATTGATAATTTCATGAAAGATGATGTCTAGGCTCTTTTTCTGATCATGGCTTTCAGGTAGGCCCATAATTTTTAAATTGTCTCTCCTGGCTCTATTTTCCAGGTCACTTGTTTTTCCAATGAGATATTTCACATTATCTTCCATTTTTTCATTCTTTTGGTTTTGTTTTGTGATTTCTTGGTTTCTCATAAAGTCATTAGCCTCCATCTGTTCCATTCTAATTTTGAAAGAACTATTTTCTTCAGTGAGCTTTTGAATCTCCTTTTCCATTTGGCTAATTCTGCTTTTGAAAGCATTCTTCTCCTCATTGGCTTTTTGAACCTCTTTTGCCAATTGAGTTAGGCTAGTTTTCAAGGTGTTATTTTCTTCAACATTTTTTTGGGTCTCCTTTAGCAGGGAGCTGATTTGCTGTTCATGCTTTGACTTCATGTCTCTCATTTCTCTTCCCAGCTTTTCCTCCACCTCTCTAACTTGATTTTCAAAATTCTTTTTGAGCTCTTCCATGGCCTGTGCCCATTGAGTGGGCTGGGACACAGAAGCCTTGATTTCTGTGTCTTTGCCTGATGGTAAGCATTGTTCTTCCTCATCAGAAAGGAAGGGAGGAAATGCCTGTTCACCAAGAAAGTAACCTTCTATAGTCTTATTTCTTTTCCCTTTTCTGGGCATTTTCCCAGCCAGTGACTTGACCTCTGAATATTTTCCTCACACCCACCTCACCTCCTGATCCTCCCAGCCAGTGTTTGGGGTCTGAGATTCAAATGCTGCTTCCAGCCTCAGGGCTTTGGGCAGGGGCAGGGCTGCTATTCAGTGTGAGATTAAATTCAGATGCTCAGGTGAGGGCAGGGCTGCCTCTCAGGCTCAGTTCCCTCAGGGAGTTTACGCACAGACCTTCAACAATGGATCCAGGCTCCTGCCTGCTTGGGGAGCCCTGGTCTGCCGCTGCCCCTCAGCTTCTGTCTCCCGAGGGGGCCCGAGCCATGGGGGCACCCCACTCCCCCCTCGACCCACCAAAGGGACTCTCTCACAGACCCCCGTCACCTGTGGGTGGAGGTACTTGTGCGGCCGCTGGAGATCCCGTCCCTGAAGCCCGCTCGGATCTGTTCCTCTCGGTGCCGCGGCCACGGCAGGGCTGTACTCAGCTCCCAGTCCCGGCGCCCAGTCCGCAGCACGAAGGACCTTTTACGAGAGGTTTGCAGGTCTCTCTGGAACAGAAATCTCCCTCGCTCCAATGTTCTGTGGCCTCTGGGTGCAGAATTCGCCGTGAGTTACTTCTTTGTAGTTGTTCTATGGGTTGTGGGTTCGGAGCTATGTGTATGTGCGTCTTTCTACTACGCCATCTTGGCTCCGCCCCCCTGAATTAATAATTATTAAGAAGTGACTACGTGCCAGGAATTGTGTTAAACCCTGAGAACAAAAATGCAAAAAACAAGACAGTCTCTGCCCTCAATGAATGTACATTTAAATAATAATATATATAGAAAAGTGGGGGCAAGAAAGGGGAGTTTGATGTAGGAAATGAAAAGGCCAGTCAGTGGAACCACTGATTGGCATATGTCCATTCTAGAAATGATCATGCTGATTGGATTATTTCCCTAGAGTTAAAGATGGGAAATGGCTGGGAAGGGAAGAGATGGAGATGAAGAGGGCTGGAGAATAGTACCGGAGAGTAGGGGCCTCTAGAACTCCTCTGAATTCTATTGGGGAGGCGAGCTGGAATGCCAGGTGGAAAGCAGGATAGAAGAGGTGGAGAAGGGTTGTAGACACAGAAACTCTCAAAAACCATCTGTTAAGTTGTAAAGAGGTCCCAATATGCTTCAAGGGAGAGAGGATACACAGAAAAAAAACCATAGTTGCTTAAAGTATTAAATCAAGGGACTTTAATGTTTAGGATTTGTTAAATAAAAAAAAAGAAATTCGGATTAGAGAGCCTATATTGACGCCACTCAGAAGGAGCTGGGGGACACATTTTGTGTCCAAAAATCTGGCAGTCTAGGTACAACACATTGTACAATTTACCAGTAAATTTATTTTTGCTTTTAATAAAAAAAGGGATGACAAAAACTAGAAGAAGGGAAGCACTACAAAAAATGTGTTCTATTAATTCATCATTTCCAATCCACTTTTGAAGCTGGGTCTCAATATACACTTGACCTCCCATCTCCCACTTCCTCTTCATTGAAGGTGATTACCTGTCTCCCAGTAGATAGGCATGGGGTAAATGGGGGCCTTGGAGAGGGAAAGGTTGATGCTTATAAAGTTTGGTTAGGAGAGGAAATATGAAGGAAGAAATGAGAGAAACCAACTCACCAACTTGTTTTCCTGAGAGCCCCTGCCCAGGAGCCCCTTTCTGGATGCTAGGGAGGGTCCTAGAGAGGAGAGAAGCAGGTTTCTGTCAACAAACCCCAGTCTGAACTTGACGTGTCTGTCCCGCTTCTATCCCAAGGCTCCCCAGGGCTTGGCCAGGCCCTTCCTGGCTCAGCAGAGACAAACAAAGGCTTGCCAGAGGAAAATGTGAGAGAAAAGGGAATTCACAAATCAGAGAACTGTACTCCAGCATTTGCACGAACATGTCCATGGGTAGAAAACAATTATTCTTAGGCATCACATGGAGCAAATGCGGGAACAGGTGGGGTTTGCTTTAAATGGGAAGTTTGGTAGCTACAGGACTGGGCTGGAGTCAGGAGGCTCTGGGTTCAAATCCCACTTCTCATACTGACTAGCTGGGCGTAAGTCACAACTTCTGTGGGACTGGAATTTCTTCACCACGGCAAGCAAATGTGTATGTGTGTGTGTGTGTGTGTGTGTGTGTGTGTGTGTGTGTGTGTTCATCCTTCATTGCCAAAGAAGGTCATGCCATCAGAGAAATGATGACATGACTTGCACTTGACTTTGTTTTTGAGTGGGGTAGGGCTGTGCAGGTCACCAGCCTCACTTCTCCTCCAGAGGCCATCTAAATCCAGTGACCAGATATTCATCAGGATGACTGGAGATGACCCAGGATGAGGCAATTAAGGTTAAATGACTTGCCCAAGGTCACACACACACACACCTAGTGAGTATCAAGTATCTGAGGTGACATTTGAACTCAGGTTCTCCTGATTCCTGCCCTGCTGCTCTATCCCCTGCACCACCTAGCTGCCCCATTGCGGCAAATGAGATGTTAACAGAAAACACTTTGAAAACAATAGACAGACATCCCAACTGTTATTAGAACTGTTGTCATTTTTATTTAGGTGACCAAAAGTTTTGTCTGTGGCCAATTGTCACCTCTTTGGAAAAGATCAATCGACATGTATTAAGCACCTATTACATGCAGAGCTAGATGGAGCACTGAGACTGGAGCCAGGAAGCTTTGAATTCAAATCTGGCCTCAGACACTTACTAGCTATACAACTCTGGGAAAGTCACTTAACCTTTGTCTGCCTCAGTTTCCTCATCTGTAAAACTGTGATGATAATAATAGTACCTACCTCCCAAGGCTGTTGGGAGGATCTAATGGGGATAATGTTGTGCAATGCTATATAAATGTAAGCTATTATTATTTGAGGAAGTTCACATTGTTGACAAGTTTCCAATTCCACATCTCTGGACCTCCCCCCTCACTAGATTATTAGATTAAAAAGCCAACAGAACTGTAGCTGTTTCTCTTTCTCCTTTTTATCAGTCTGGTCTTTTCTTCTAATTCCCAGGAGTGTCCATTAACAAGGCATCATTTTAAGGCTTGAAAAGATAGAACTGGAGCAGTAAAAATTCATTGTTGGTAGCTGATTTCCTGTAGGCAATATTAATCAATATTAGCCCATCTCACAAGCAGCTGCCTGTCTGTTTTCCAATGATTCAAGAGGTGGAAAATGTGAACAAGGAGGCCCCATTCTCTGCTTTGCAGGTGTGGGGCTGGTGATTAGATGCTGAATGTCTAGATGTGGTGATATCCTGGAAAGAAAGTGAATGAGTCTTGGCCTTTGGCTGAGTTGGGGATTTTTATCTTCTTAGCGGTGCTTCTCAAGCCCTCCTCATAATAAATTTCTCTAGCTCTATATGTTTGGGAAATAGCTTTATATAACTCATCTCAATCAAATCTTGAGGTCTACTCTGTCAGGAAAGAATTGTAGGTACTACCCCCACTTTACAGATGGGAACACTCAGGCATAGAAATGTTAAATTGACCTATGGATAGTCACCTATCAAATATAATTCAAACCCAGGATTTCCTAGTCCTAAGTCTTATCTGCTATTTTCTGCTCAATACTATCTCCCAAGCAAGCATTTATAGTAGAAAATCAGAGGTTCTAGGTTCAAATTCCAGTTTTACTGTCTAGTTTCTGTGTGACCCTAGGCAAGTCACATCTTTCTGCATCTGTTTCCTTATTTGTAAAATAAGGGTGAGAAGTTGTCTAAGACCAGAAAAGAAAAAAACTCCACAAAAGTGGCAAAATCAAGCAGCCCAACCCAACTTTACTACCCTATGGGCAAGGTCACCACAAGTGGACTAAGGGACCATCACCCCATTCTGCTATATTCAAGAGCTCTTCACCTTTCCCATTCTCCAACCCTGCAGCACTAATCCAGCCCCTTGGGTCCAGGCTCCATATTTAATTTCAACCATTCTATCCACCATGATGCCCTCCAGGGGTTCACTCCAAAGGAGCCACTATCAGTCAGTCAAAAAAGGTAGTAAGTAGTGGGAGAGCAGGCTACAGTTCAGAAAGGAAGGATCGGGGAGAGCAGGAGGATAAGTCCAAGACCACGCTGTCAGCATCTGTATGCTACTGGAGCCTGAAAATGTGGGTCAATAACATTGGGCTTGTTTTAAGAGGAAATAAAATTATTTATAATGAAATTGACTTAAACTTGAATGGCTAGAGAGAAACCCAGTAAAATCACAGAAAGTACCTGCCTTTTCCTTCATTTGAATCCCTTTCCTAAGCATGGGGCAGAAGTAAAGGAGCATTTTTCTGTCAGAAGGAAACCTAGCTAAAATCTCTCTACCTTACATTATTGGTAAACAGGAATTCAACATGAGCCAGACAGAAAGACTGGGAATAAGATTAAGAAGCATTAAGGAGTACTATTAATAGCCAATCTGTTAATCAGACTAGACCATTAAGCCCTGGGAGCATCTGTATGGAGGTATTAAGCTTGCCCAAATCTTGGAAAGAACCAAGCTACTAAAATCCTACATTTCACATTCACACCTTAAGAATGGCTGAGAAAGTCAGACCTGATTCCTATGAAGATGGGATCATGGATTCTGAACTAGAGAATCTCAGAAATCACCTAAATCAACCCCCATATAAAGATGGGGAAACACCCAGGCTAGGTATAGTCATGTGAAAAAAAATGCTGTAAATCATAACTAATTAAATAAATGCAAATGAAAGCAATTCTAAGATTCCACTTCACGCAATCAGAGTGGCAAAGATTACATCAAAGGAAAATAGTAAGTGTTAGAGGGGCTATGGGAAAATAGGTACATCGATGTACTGTTAGTGGGCCTGTGAATGGGAAGAACTATTCTGGAAAATAATTTGCAATTATACACAAGAAGGTATGAAATAGGGCATGCCTTTGGTCTAGAAGTAACACTTACAGCACTATACTATAAAGAAATCAGAGAAAGAAGAAAAGTTGCTTTGTGCTCAAAAATATTTATTGTTGTTCAGTCATATAAGACTCTTTGTGACTCCATTTGGGGTTTTCTTGGCAAAGATAAGAGAATGGTTTGCCATCTCCTTCTCTGGATCATTTTCCAGATGAGAAACTGAGACAAACAGGGTTAAGTGACTTGCCTAGGGTCACACTGCTACTAAGTGTCCAGGGCTGAATTTGAACTCCAGTCCTCCTTACTATAGAGCCAACACACTATTCACTGTGTCACTTAGATGCCCCAACACATTTATAACAACTCATTTTTATGGTGATGAGACCTGGAAACTAACAGAATGCCCATCAATGAAGGAAAGTCTGAAACCACTGTAGTCCATGAATGGAGCTTTGGCAGTGGAGGCACTCCATAAGAACAGCCATATTAAAAATGCATGGAAAACTATCGTGCTACTCATTTTGGTATGAAAACCTATCTTACAATACAGGAAAGTGGGGGTTAAGGGGATAAGCAGGATGGGGTGGAGGATGGAAGGGAGGGCATGGGGAGGGGGGAGCAATTTGAGGTCAACACTCATGGGGAGGGCCAGGGTCAAAAGAGAGAATAGAAGTAATGGGGGACAGGATAGGAGGAGGGAAATATAGTTACTCTTATACAACACGACTATTATGGAAGTCATTTGCAAAACTACACAGATTTGGCCTATATTGAATTGCTTGCCTTCCAAAGGGAAGGGGTGGGGAGGGAGGGAGGAAGAGAAGTTGGAACTCAAAGTTTTAGGAACAGCTGTCGAGTACTGCTCTTGCCACTAGGAAATAAGAAATACAGGTAAAGGGGTATAGAAAGCTATTTGGCCTTATAGCACAAAAGAGAAGATGGAGACAAGGGCAGAGAGGGATGATAGAAGAGAGAGCAGATTGGTGATAGGGGTAATTAGAATGCTCGGTGTTTGGGGGGGGAGGGGACAAAAGGGGAGAAAATTTGGAACCCAAAATTTTGTGAAAATGAAAGTTAAAAGTTAAATAAATAAATTTTTAAAAAAACTATCATGCTATAAGAAACAAAGAAATAAGTGATTACAAACGGACATTGAAAGATTTATATTAACTGATGTAGAGGGAAGTAAGCAGAACTACAAAGAACAATTTGTACAATGACATTGATATTACAATAATGAATCATTTTGAGGACTTTTATAAACTTATGCAGGATGAAATCTGCAGAGCTCAGAAAACAATTTATGCAATAATGACAACACTGTCAAAACAAACAACTTTGACAGTTGCAGAAGTATAATCAATACAATAATCAGTGAAGATTCCAGAGGATCAATACATGATGAAGCCTGCTATCCACAACAGAGAGATGATAGTTGGAGGAAAAATTATGTGTTCAATCACTATTTGCTTGACTAAGCATATTTGTTCCAACAAATTTGGTTTTTTTTTCTATTTTTCCAGTGGAATGGGTTGTAGAACAGAGAGAAAATAGATTTCCATTAATTAAAAAATTAGAGAAATAAGGGTATTTGTGAAAGCATACACTTTGAGGTGATGTCTCTGTAACACTGGGTTTGCTTAACTCTTTTACTTTGTTACAACACTCCTCTCAAGAAATGTAAGTAAATATGTATTATGTAAAAACAAAACATATTAATATATTTTTTTTAAAAGATGGAGAAATGGGCCTAGGGTCATGCAACTAAGTAAGTATCAGAGTGAGGATTCAAACCCAGGCCCTCTGACTCCTAATACTGCAGCTGTATTCCTGAAAATATGACAAATCTTTAGAGGAGACTAAGCGAGCACCCTCAAAATGTAACATGGTAAAAAGGCATCATTTCAAGAATATTTATGTCAATGGGATTTTTTTTTTGGCCAGTGGCCTCCTTCTGTGAGCTCTTTGCCAAGTCAGGAAACGGTGTCATGTCCAATGTTCTAAGCCATGCAGCCCAAGATCTGAAATGGAAATGGGCAGTCAGCCTGAGCAGACACCAGCTCCAAAACTCTCTTCCAAAGAGGTAATTTTTGCAATGATAATGGTCTTTACTTTTTATTTTTAAAACATAACTGCAGAAAAAAGGAAAAGCTTATGGGGGGAGGGGGAAATCTGCCTTTCAGTCACTGCAAAGGCTTCAGAAAAGTACTTCTCCCTGTCAAAGTATGCTGAACATGCAGACTTTTGAGCAGACGGCTTCATGATATACTCTCCCCCACCCCAGTTCCTGTCTCCTTCCCCATCTTACAAATTGATTTTGTGAGAGGAGACAGAAAGGAAATAATGCTTCTCAAACTGAAGAGAACCTCAGCAAATATGAGCAGCACAATGGGTACGATGGGAAAATGGATGGTCAGGGGATGATGGTTTGAATACCTTATAGGCAGCATTGTACAACAGAGAGGGCAGGGAGCTCAGAGTCAGAAGGACCTTGGTTCAAATTCTGATTCAAATTCTGAGTATGGCCTGAGGGGGGACAAATCACTTAACCCCTTGAGATTTCAACTTCCTTATCTCTAAAATGAAAGAGTCTGGTCTAGATAATTTCTAAGGTACCTTCCAGCACTAATCCATGATCCTAGTTTTGCTACTATACACACACACACACACACACACACACACACACACACACACACACACACATATATATACATACATGTACTATATATCCCACCTATATAACTCTGGGTAAATCTCTTCCCTTCTCTAGGCTTCACTTTCTCCATACATATAATAAGGACATTGGATTGGATGGCCTCAAAGTTCTCTACCAATTCTAAATCTATGAAGCTAAACTAAATACGTGAATCACTGGTGCTTCTAGAGAACCATTATAGAAAGCTGAGTCGACATTAATGTTCACATGGGCATTTGTCCGAGGTTATACTTATCCTCTGGCTCTTTTACAAAGATGCCCACATAGAACTAAAATTAGCTTGAAATTTTGTTGAGGTATCAAGGCAGGATAAAAAAAAATATTGCATCATTTCCTCCTCTCTAAATGGAAGGGATTGAACTAAGTGACCTCTACAATCCCTTCTAGCTCTAAATCCGTGTGGTACCAAGTGTATGGTCACTAAAAGAATCAATAGTATTTCATACATTGTCTACTCAAAGCTTCTGGGGGAATATATATATATATATATATATATATATGACTGGCATAAATCCATGTATTATTATAATTTGGTTGAGGGGAAATTTGTTTTTCTTTTTTTGCTTAAATAAATACAATATTTACATATTAGAAGAGAGTCTAAAGGATAGAATAAGGGTCAGTATTCAACATGAAGAGTGAGATATCCAAGGAAAATGAAGCCATATGATGCTGTGGAAGGTTGCTGAATTTTGAGACAAAGAATCAGGGCTCATCTCCTAATTCTGCTATTTCCTACCTAAAGGACCTTGGGTAATTGAGTCATTGAAACTCAACCAATATCCTTCTTTATATGTAGAATTAAAGGCATTGGAAGAGAAGATTTCAAGGTCGTAGGATCATATGGAAGGACTGTTAGAGATCATCAATCCAAACACCTCATTGTACAGGTGAGGAAACTGAGGCACAGAGAGGTCAAATCACTTGCCCAAGGTCATCCAGTTAATATATGTGTTTATGGCAGGACTCCAGGTCCAGCTTTCTATCTACTTTTCCATGCACTTTATCTGAGATTATAAACTCAGTGAAGGCAAGGGCTACATCTTTCATCTTTCTATTTCCCATGGTTAGCCTCAGTAGGTCCTTTCAACTCTAAATCTATGGTCCTTTAAATATTCTATTGGTTTAACTCTATTACTGCTTTAGAAAACTCTGTGTACTTGCCTAGACCAACAAAGTATGAAGTTCAATCAATTCCATTTAACTGGATCCAGCATCAAGGTATGGTACTAGATGGGCCAGTGGCCAATTTAAGGAATCAGCATGTTGAGAGCTTTTAGAATTTTAAGTCTCTCCTTGCATTACCCAAGGCAGTGTCACAATGTGTCGCTTGGTACATACAGTTGGACACTGGCCATTCAGTTAATAAAGTGAAAAGCCAGGCTGGGCAGGTGATGATAACTAACATTGATTTGTTCCTTCCAAGTTTACCAAGTGATTTATGTTCATTATCTCACTTGAGCTTTGTGACCCCTGGGAAGTGGGCATCTACAGGTATTAATACTATCTCTATTTTAAAAAGGAGGAAATAGAGATTAAAAGAGAGATTAAGTGCTTTGCTCAGTGTCACAGTGCTAGGGAATGTGAGCAGCATGCTTTGGGTCCTGAGCTTCCAGTGTTCAAGTGGAGAACTCTCTCCATTATAACACAGTGTCTCCCTGGTGCCAGGAAACTGGTACAGTGCTGAAATCCTAGGAACCCACATAAGCAGGAAAATCACTTCTAGAATAAGAATTCAGACTGGTGGAGGGAGTGCTAGATTACTTAATCAAGCTTTCCAAGTGTCCACCATTTGACAGGCACTGTCCTTGGTGTTAGGGATAGGAAAAAAAAGAAACAGTTCACTGACCTCAAGGAGATTACATTCTTTTGGGGGGGACAACAAGGACATATTTAAGAATTTACAAAATATATAAAAATAAATACAAGGCATTGGGGAAAGGAGGAGGCAAAATACGGAGATTGCCTGAATCTGACCATATGTTTGGCTCTGCCTGTCTCCACAAAGCCTCAGGCTTTCTCATGGTGAGTTCCAATATTTTTGTTCCCCATCTATGGCACTGACATGCCAGCATGGGCAAAAGCAGGATCTGAGATGCTCCCTCTTGACCACATTACATTGGTCTCCTCTTAGATATCTTTCCCATTATGCAAAGGAGTCACCCAATTACTGACAGATTGAAACTGAGCAGGCACTCTTGGAGAATTCTAGGGATTCCCAATATCTAAAAGGATATTGATCCAGAACCTTATCTATATCCTGTATCCAGTTAAATTCAAAAGATACTCTGACCTCCAGCAAATAAACAAGGAATAGAAGCTACACAGGAAGAATGATTGGAATGGAATTTTAGCCGTGTGGGCAATTAATTCTTTCCAAGATTGTATACTGACATTCATATCTAAAGGTATAAGATAAAATCCATGTGTAAAAGTTTTGTTCTCATAAAGATCAGAATCAAATTTATATTTAACACCTTATTAGTATAATTCTGACCACTTTGCATTTCCTGAGCACTGGTATGTTTTCCAAAGCATTTTCATGTCCATTATCTCAATCGATCTTACAGAGAAGCATATTGTATAGGAAAGACAAGTATTATTCTCCCCAATTAACAGAGGTATTACCCAGGCCAGTGGAGCCTGAAGGAGAACACAGACTTTCCAGCTCCTCCTCCAATGCGTTGGAAGGCTTTCATATTCTAATAGATCCAACATCTCATTGCTGAAAGCACCTGTTCCATTGATGCAGAGCCCAGTTCATACATGCCTACTCATCTCAGATAATTCTTGTCCATGGCCTTTCATAATTCTTCCATAGACAACTGACCAAATGTAGAATAAGAAATTTAGAGATAGAATGGCCCTCAATGATTACCTACTCCAACCCTTTATATTACAGATGAGGAAATAAAGTCCCAGGGTATCCCCTGTCCATCATCACCATAGCAGTTGGCTGTGCTCTGGGGCAACAGCTGATGACTGAGCCCCCATCCCCATATTTGTTACATGTACACATATACACACATTTTCCAGTTTTAGTGGGAAAGAATAATACAGGATGAGCAGACACAGAAGGGTCATGATTAAATTACCTTTCCCCAAAATTTGTCCTTCAAAGCTGCCTTATATTTTTTAGGCAGCCCACCCTCCTGCCAATCTCCCAGGTTCTCCACATCTTTTCCCAACATCCCTGATTCTTCACTCAACTGAAACTAATGTTCAAAGTTATCACTAATCTCCTAATTGCCAAATCGAATGACCTCTTCTAGACCCTCCTTCTCAGTCTCTCTGCAGCTTTTGACACTATGATCACCCTTTCTTCTTGAACACTTACTCTTTCCTTTCATGGCCATTGTAATACTTTTCCCTCTGAGTTCCCCTTCTATATCAATGCTCCTTCTATCATCGTCCAGAGTCTACCGCCAACTATAGATCTGCAGATCTTCTCCCTCTCCCTCTTCTTTTCCCTCTCTCCCTGCTTCTTTCTCTCTGTCTCTGTCTGTCTGTCTGTCTCTCCCTCCCTCCCTCCCTCTCTTTCCTTTTCTCTCACCTTTTCTCTCTCCTCTCTTTTCTCTCTCTCTCTCTGTGTCTGTCTCTCTTTCCTCATCAGATCCCATATTTTTCATTATCATCTCTATGCATATGACTCCCAGTTCTAAATAGGCAACCCTATTCTCTCTTCTAAACTCCAAGTTCCATCAGCAGCTTCTCATTGGGCATCTTCAACTGGATGTCCCACAGGAATCTGAAATGTAACATGTTGGAATTCCTTGCCCTTCCCTCTAAACCCAACTGGCTTTCAAACTTCCCTGTTTCTGTTGAGGTCAAGACCATCTCTCCAGTCACCCAGGTTTGCAACTTGAACATTTATTTTTCGCTCCTCCCAAAGTCCAATCAATGGCCAAATGATGCCTTTTATCACCTTCATCTGCTCATATGACAATTACTTAATTCAGGTCTCCATCACCATTCATCTGGATTATTGCTAATTACTCTCTCTGCCTCAGGTCTCCCCCTTTTCCCAAGCCATCCCCCACATAGCTGTCAAAGTGATTTTCTTAGAGTAAAAATCCAACCATGTCTTTCCTCAGCCCAGTAAACTCTTGGGAGCTTACTATTAAATCTAGGATCAGATGTTTCATCTTTAATGCCTTTTAATATTTCTTAGGTTTCATAACATGTATAATTATTAGTACATGTAGAAAATTTTTAAATGAGTAAATATACACATATTGGGAGGTATATACTCAGAACTTATTTTCCTGTTGGAGGGGCACAATCAGAAAAGTTTGGAGACCACCCTCTAGGTCTTCTGGTGTGTTGTGGATCCCAGGATGGAACTTGGTCCACTGCTTCCTTTTTTCGCTCTCATTCCCCTCCCAGGCTTTTTCCTGACTTTGTGGACTTCAGAATCATGTTTCTACTGCCGTGCCTGGGGTCTTCTCTCTGTGGAACACCCCAACACCCCTGTGGCCTACTCTTCATGGAATATACCTTTGCAAGGCCCAGCAACCCCTTCTCCCATTAGTGAGTTCTTCCTGGAGTGGCCCAAGACTACCTGCCTTCATTCCCCACCAGGTCCTATGCCTGACCTTCTGAGTCATGCCCCTGCATTGGGTAGCTTCATGGGGCCACTCTCTCTGCTCTGTCTTCTCCCATTAGATTGGGAGCTGGAGCTGTTGTCGCCTTGGCTTGTGTTTGGTGTCCTATTGCCTAGCACAGTGCTCAGTGTCTAACAAATACTTCTTCCCTTTCTTCTGTTACTAAATGACCAGCCTACCTCCTTTTCTGCTCATAAACATCCTAAATGACATTCTTATTCCTCTTATTATATGCAAGGCATTATTGAAATATTTGACCCCTCTTACTTTGGATAACAAGATTACTAAAAGCACTGAACTGAATTGGCTGCCCACTCTTCCCACAAACCTGCTCCAGGACTCTCCATGCCTAGATAAAAAAGAGAGGAAGCCTTGAATAAAAGCAACTTCTCCGCTGTTCTAGAAAAGCTTTGTTCCCTTACGATATCACAGAATCAGCTTAAAAGAGCTTCAGAAATTGAGACCAACCCTTCCATTTTTCAGATTATAAAAGTGAGGCCCACAATGAGGAAAGGACTTTCCCAAACTAAGAGGCATGCCAGAAATCATCTAAGCTATTATGAATAAGCCTCAATCCTAGACAGCCCTTTTTTGGGCAAAGCCCTCACCATCCTACAAACATATTTCTTCTTCATATCTATGATGCAATGGAAAAAAACCACTGGGATCTGGAATCTGAGGACCTTAGCTCTGATACTTACTCCTTATGTGAACATAGACAAGTCACTTCCCTGGTCTGAACCTCAGTTTCCCCCTCTGTAAAATGAGGAGGTTGAAATAAATGACCTCCATTATCCCTTCCAGCCTTTGATCTATGATCCTATGGTCAGTGCTGTTTTCTCTGCCCTTGAAGAGCCCTCCTATCACTGGATTTAAGGACCTGTAATCTGTGGGAGACCACAGGGCTTTACACAAATCTGACTTTGATGTAATTATCACGTTGTTTACAAATCTTGTCAATACATTCCAATTATAGCAAGGGTCATAGTAGGAAACGATTCCTTAGAACAAAGGTTCTAATCCCATTGGGGTCATTGGCCCTTTTGGCAATCTGGCAAAACCTAATAATGGCTTATCAAAAGAATATTTTCAAATGCATAAAGTAAAAACATAGAATTACAAACAAAACCAATTATATTGAAATGTTGTTATTATGATCCCAGGTGAAGAATGCCTGACTAAGATAAATAATTAATAAACAAAATACAGATAAATTCAATTTTAGACAACAGAAGTGATTTTTTTGCTTAATTTCAAAGATGAGCCTGGAGGTTAAACATATTTAGGATTTACAAAAATATTTTCATTGCTTCCCAAGAATCTTTTGATCAGGGGCTTCTACTAGTTGGTCCAAAATGTAATGGTATATAAATTCTCCCAAAATATATTTAATTGTGAAATCAATTCCTGTGGTGGGGAAAAGGGTTAGGAGTGGGAGGGAAGTGATAGATCTGACCATTTTCTCTTAATTAATTTCACTATCCTTGCACCAGTCAGGAATTGCAAGATGTGAAATATTGATACGCATCTTTTAAGAAAGCAGTAAAGAAATAGTGGTTTTGGACTAAGAAATGCTAACATTTATTAAAGAAAAACTGGCAGCAGCTCAAAAATGCACAGGAAACCAACTGAGTGGGAAGTATTGAAGATAAAGTCATGGAAGTTACCAATAAAATTCATTTTATAATGCCAACAGTGCCAAGTGAGCAACAGGGACCATGTTGGTAACTGAGTAAAGAGGAGAGGAAGCCAAGTACTAAGGAAGCAATGGAAATTAGAAGGAATTTGAGATTATATTAATCAAGACTCTGTACCTAGAGCAGTTGGATTTTAAATCAGAGGACCTGGGTTCAAATCCTGCCTCAAATATTTACCACTTGTGTAAACTTGGATAAATCACTTGATCTCTATCTGTCTCAGTTTCCCATTTGTAAAAGAAGATTGGCTTATTCTAAACTTATGCTCTATGAAGGGTTGTTCTTCTAGAGACCTTTCTTGATCATGATTACCACCATCATCACCCCCCATCAAGAAATTACTTTATATATATTTTATTGTGCAGACATGTGGCACAGTGAATATAGAGTGCTGGGTCTAGAATCTAGAAGACTCATCTTCCGGAGTTCAAATCTGGCCTCAGATTCTTGCCAGCTGCATGATCCTGGAATGTCACTTCACCATGTTTGCCTCAGTTTCTTCATCTATAAAATGAGCTGGAGAAGAAAATGCAAAGGAAAGCAAACCACTCTGATGTCTTTGCCAAGAAAACTCCTAAATGGGGTACAAAGAGCCAGAAATAACTGAACAACACCAGTATATTTTGTATTTCTCATCTGGGTGTATATTGTTTCTTCTCCATAGATTATAAACTCTTTGAGGTCAGGGACTGATTTTATTTTTGTCATTGTATTCCCAGTACCTCGCACCCTTCCTGGCACCCAGGAATTTAATAAATGCTTGTTGAAGATAAGAAAGCTCAGTGGTCATATAGTCTAGCACCTTGAGTTCTCCCTATCACTCCACTTGATCAATGAGAATGCTGAGGCCTAGAGTGAAGGAATAAGACCTTGAGTTCAGACAAATAAGATAGAACAAAGCTGGGATTCAAACTTAGATGTTTCTGACCTCAATTTATTGTTTATTCCACAATAACACACTTCTTACCTAAGGAAGGAATGGCAGCATCAAGTAAATTTAAGCTTCAAGATAGTTTTTTTGGGGAAAATGAACAAAATTAATGATAATTTAGTCTTATAAAAACTATATACTCCATATTGTGTCCAGTGATCTAGGAAGAATCCCTACCTTGATGTTGTTTCTGAACAATGAAAATTTCCCAAAGTCATTGGCTCCCAGTCTTGTTTCAACACCACCAACCTCTGGGGTTCAGAATAAAGACCAATTGTTTTTATTGCCAGTCTTAAGTCAGACAGGACTATCGCAGTCTCACAATTGGGAAAATTAAAACTGAAAGAGGTTAAACGAAGAGCATCATCTGCCTCTGATGAGCTTCTTATCTATCCAGAGAAAACCAGAAGTTGTTATGGCTACTCCTGAGATTTTCTTCTTACCCATGTCTTAACAGGCACAATAAATCTTCATTATCAGCACCCTGTCCTTTCCATCTCTTCCTTAGTAACTATGAAGAAAAAGAAAAAGAAAAAGAAAGGGGGAGAATCAAGAAAGAGGAAAAGGGAAGCAGAGAATTTCCAATAAAAACAACTAAACTTCCTTAAAGAATCAAAATATTGCACAAAAGGAAAATCTACCTTAACACCCTAAGGCCAAGGCTTCTTATTCCAATGTGGCATTATTCCCAGTAGCTTGAACTCACTGAACCCTCATTCATTATGATTGCTAATCATCCTACAAAAGGAAGGGAACCATTTTAGAGATATTCCCCCCATCCATAAAAGTTGGTCCAGAAGTCTCTCTGTCTCTCTCTCTCTCTGTCTCTCTCTCTTTTTCCCCCAACTTCTTTTTCTTTCTCTTTTTCTCTCCTTCTCCCTTCATTCCTCCTTCCTCTCTATCTCTGTCTCTGTCTTCCCCCTCTCCTCTCTTCCCCATCCTTTCTCTCTCCACCCCTATTCAATTATGAAAGTACCTTGAAGACAGGAATCATAAATTTTTTTCATATTTGTATCCCCAATGTCCAAGCAAGATGACATATACATATATATGCATGTATATAAACCTAATAAATTCCATTTTAATGGAAAATACTATCTATGACCAATAACTTTTCTGGCCTTACCAGTAGAATACATACTCCTTTATTTTTTGTTTTTGTGTGCCCAGAGATTGATACATAAAAGGCTTATTGAGTTGAATAGCTGATTTAGCACCTACTTTGTATAAGACTACTTTACTGGCATGTTCATAATATTAGAAGAAACTGAGAGAAAAGCATCCAGTGTGTTGAGTGGACCTCATATGTTGAACCCACATGAAGATATAGACAAGAGTCTCACAGGATGGAAATATATGGCTAGGTAGTAATCACTGGAGAGTACCCACATTGACAAAATCACAGATTCATTCAAGTTAGGCATAAGCAAGACTCACAGAATCATCAAATCTTGAAGCTGGAAGGCACATGAGTGGCCATCCAGTACAACCTAGACTTGAAAAACAATGTCTCCCAGAAGTAGTCATTCGGAGACCTCTAATCACAGAAAACTCTTTACCTTCTGAGTTGACCTATTCCACTTTGGGGCAGTTCTCATTGTTAGGAAGTCTTTCTTGACATCAAACCCAAATAGGTATCTTTGCAAGTTCTACCCATTGCTAGCAATTCTGCTCCATAAGGTCCAGTAGAAAAAGCCTAATCATTCTTCCATGTGATGAGCCTTCTTAAAGCAACAATGTTCTTTCCTCTATGTCTTTTCTTCTCCAGGCTTTCTTTTATCCTACTTCCTTCACCCAGTCCTCACATGGTACATGAAGATCTTTCATCATTCTGGCTCTCCTTCTCTGCAGAGTCTCTGACAAATTAAGGTAATTTCTTGTATGGTGAGGAGTTCAGTTAGCCCTGAGGAATGAAGATGGTGATAATGGTGATTTGCATCACCCTCACAAAAGCCCTGGGAATGGCAGCCCCTGCAAACTACCATTCTTGCTTCCAGCCCGGTCCTCACAGGCACTATCTGGGGAAGCAACTCTTGTGGAGAAGGAGTCAGCCAGCCATCCCTATTAATTGCCAATCAACTGATTCCCCCAATGCAGGCAAACTGGCCTAGATGAAGCAACAGGGCACCTCGGGGGAGATACAAAAGGCAGTGTGTGCCAAGCAAGTCAAACCCTCATCCCTCAGACCCTGGTGGAGACAACCTGGGTCCTTGGACTTCGTACAATGCCTGGAGAATAGTAGATGCTTCATAAATGTTTATTGGCTGAATGACTATACCCAAGAGCCTTGGAAATAACACTGGGAAGAGCACTGAGCTTTTAGCCCACAATCATCATCCTGGGAAGCAGCCCCAATGGACATACAGCCTGGCAACTGTTCCTATAGGCACTGTCATCCCATGTACTGAAGACCCAGAAAAGAAAATCCTTGGCACCAAAATCTTTGATATAGTCACATGCTTCAACAGAAATCAATATGATTTAATCAATGGAAGTGACAAAGAAAAGTATGCCCATTTACTTTGCTGCTGCACCCCAAGGACCATAGGAACTTGACATCTGACTTGCAGCTAAAACCTCCCATAACTGACATGGGAGCCCCTTCAGATCACAGACCACCTTACTTATCTCCCAATAGTTAGTACAGTGCACTGCACATAGTTATTGTCTAATAAATGCTCCATTCATTCATTCATTCATCATAATGCTGGTGAGAGTAATGGGAGGAGTAACTAAAAGTTCAACTTTAAGACTTTCAAAATTCTTCATAGACTTATAAATAGCCTTGTGAGGGAGGAACTCCAGACAGCAGTATCTCCTGCATGTAAAGAGCATTGCAAACCAGGACACAGAGTCCACCTAAGAGGATCTGAGCAGGGATTCCATGTCCTCGGATTTAGCTGCAGAGCTTTCTAGCTCATCCTACACAACTGAGCCAATTCTCTCATCCCTGGAGACAATTTCGCAGTGGTGGGTGTCTTTGGGACAGATGGTGACATTGAAAAGGCATTGGAGGAGGGATGCTCTAGAAAGGAGATGCCCAGCATGTCTGTGGGGAATAGGAAGTCAAGACTTTGAGATGAGGAGGAAGCAAGAGAAGGTGGAACAGCCCTGGACTTCAGCAAAGGAGTTCTGGGTTCCAGCCCTAGCTCTGCTGCTTACTAAACTTCATGGCCTTATAACCTCAATGTCTTTGAGTCTAAGTATCATCATCTGTTAAATAATGTGAGAGATCCCATCTGACTCTTAAGATTTTTTTTTAAATAGCCATGTTTTTACAATGAACTTCATTTTTTAAATAACAAGCAGTAATTTTTATCTTCTCCCGTCTCCCCCAGCTAAAGAAAAAAGAAAAGAAAACCCAAGTAACAAATATGCACAGTCACACAAAGCAAATTTTTGCCTTGTTCATGTACAAAAATGCAATTCTCTTCCATAATCTTTAAACCATCACTTCTTTGTCAGGGCAGTATTCATCATTATCATCAGTCTTTTGAAATAATGACTGATCATTTCTCAGGTTGGTCAGAATATTAAAGCCTTTCAAATTTAGTCTTTTTTACAAATGTTTTTTATCATAATACTCCTGACCCTGCTAACTTCACTTTGTATCAGTTCACAAAAGTCATTCCAGGTTTCTCTGAGTCTGTTTTGACATTTCTTATGACAGAATTTGTCTGTTACATTCTCATGTATTCTCATACATTCTACATGAATGATAATTGGTTCAGCCCTTCCCCAATTTATGAGTATCTCCTTAGTTTTCAGTTCTCTCTGTCAAAAAAGGCTACTATAAATATCTTTTGTACATAATGTTCCTTTCCCTTGTTCTTTGATCCCTTTGGTATATCGGCATAATAGTGGTATCAATTAGTCAATGGGCATGTGCAATTTAGTAGTCTTTTAGGCATAGTTCCAAATTGCTTTCCAGAATGACAATAACAGTCCACAGCTCCCAACTTAAGCTCCTGGGGCAAGTACTTCTTACCTACAAGAACTGCTAGGATAACTGTAAAGAAATATGGCAGAAATTGTTTAGACCAACATCTGTCACCATATACCAGTGTTAGTTTCAAATGGAGACATGACTTAGCTATCGAAGGTCCTATCATAAAGAACAGATAAATGAAGAAGAAATTGACTTTCTGATCTAGACATAGGGAAGAGCTCACAATGAAACAAGTAGGTAGAGAGTTACTATACTGATTGCTAATTCTTTGTTCCTTTCCTTAAACTTACTATGCTATGGATCCTCCAAGTCAGCAGTCAGTCAGTGAAATTTTATTCAAGATCCACTTTGTGCCTAAGTCCTATTAATAACCACCTCAGACCTGCTCCAAGAAGGGTTCAGTTTAGAAAATTCTTATTGAAAATTTTATTGAAAATAGTACTTTACTGAAGAATTTGAGAGATTATCCAATACCCAAAATCATTGTTTGTCATTAGAAATGTCAAAATGCTATTCTTTCTACACTTGAACAATAACTTACAACAAGTGAACCTCAGTTTCCTCATTTGTAAAATAAACAGGTTGGGTTGGATGACCTCTAAGCTCATTTGCAGCTCTAGACCCTTTGATTTTAAGTAGATTTATTCTTTCCATTGATTGATTTTATGTAAATACAGTTAGAGGCAGCACTACATAGCTGGTAGATTCTGGACTTAGAGCTTGAGAAGACCTGAACTCAGTCCTATTTCTGATACTTGTTACCATGTGAACTTGGGCAAGTCACAACCTTGCTGGGCCTCAGTTTCCTCATTTGTAAGAAGGAGGGGATAAGCTAAATTTAAAGTCCCTTCTAGCCCTGGATCCATGTTTCCGTGTTTCTACGCACCTTCAAGTCTAGAACGTTCTCCTTCACTTCTCACTTGTAGAATAACTGGCTCCCTTTCAGGTAGGTTTTTTTTTAACCTTCTCTATGCCACAGACCTGTTCATGAGTCCAACCCCCTCCAGATTCTTTTTCAAATTAATATTTTAAAATGAAATACATAGAATTGCTAAGGAAAGTAACTGTATTGAAATAAGTTATCAAAATGTCTGAAACAAAAACATAGCTCATGAATCCCAGATTACAAACCCTTGATTAAAGTAAAACTCTGGGATTTTTGACAGAAGGTCTTTCTTGATCTCTCTTGTTGTTAATGTTAAAATATTCATTCTACAAACTACATTCTCTTCCTTTGTATATTTGCATTCTCTTCCTCTGCTTCCTTGTACATTGTTATCTGGGTTCATGTTAGTTCCCAAGTTAGATGATAATCTCCTTGAACACAGGTGTTTTATTTTTCTGTTTCTAGCACAGTCCATTGTACATAGCAGGCATCTGAAAAAAAAATGGTTGTTGAATTGAACTGAAATGTAATGTAATGACAAATCAAAAAATCCTTAATTTGAACCCTACCTCAAATCCTTACTGTGTGTCTCTGGGATAGTCATTTAAGTTCTCTCCACCTCAGTTTCCAAATCTGTAAAATGGGGGTGAAAAAAAATAACTCCAGGGTCATGAGGATCCAATGAGATCATCGTCATAAAGTGCTTTGTAAACCTTCAAGCTAACTATCAATGTAAGCTATTTTTGGCAATGGCAACAAATGATGAAGCATGAGTATTCAAGGTCTAAATACACAGCTAAGATAAGCAGACATCATGACAGGTGGGTACCAGGACTGTAAAGTGATAGCAGCAAGTGGGCTGACAGATGGCACTCTCTCTGCCTTCAAGGGCCGCCACCTTCCAGTCAGAACTGCCTGTGTCTTTCTGGGAGATTCTTTCATTGCATGATCATCATAAAGGGAATTAAGAGAAAGATAAGTGAAGCCATTATGGTGATATGATTGTTAGTAAGTGCTCATTTATTGCTAACTTTCTGTAGGAATCTGGAGTGGAATAAAACTTTCCCTGCTGTTTTGTAGCAACAGGGAGAAAAGAAAACTCTGTTGTTAGGGCTGGGGGTGCTCACTGGCTTCTACTGAGTCTAAAAACCCATAAAGAAGCCATAAATCCTTGATGGTTTTCAAAGAACATTCAAGAACAGTGACACTGCCAACGTCTTAATTGCAATCCCAGCAATCACTATAGAGCAACAAGAAGAGACTGTGAATAGGAAATGGAAAGGGTCACCTTAGACAATGGCTACTCTCAGCGTATGGAAGTCACTGGTGCAGACATGGGAGCAGTTCACTTCAAAGAGAGCAAGGGGGTTGAGAGACCATTTCTTGCCTTATCTGTGTCTCTCCTCCTGCCTGGAGAAGAGGAGGGGATGGACAAGAGTCACACAGGATGGGCAGACAGAAATGGATGGGAGGCACATCTGTACTCTTTGATCTGGTGATGCTGGCCTCCTGCTTGTTCCATAAACAAGACCCTCCATATCTCAGCTCAACACTGGCTCTGGCCTTCCCCCCATGCCTGAAATGCTCTCCCTCCTCTGCTCCTACCCCTGACCTCCCTGCTTCCTGTAGGTGCCAATGGGAAACCTTCCCCACCCCCTTTTAATTCGTTTGTGTTTCTCTGCTAGTTATTCCCAGTTATCCTGTATAGAGCTTGATCATAACATATTTGTTTGCTTGGTGTCTCCCCCATTAGATTATAAGCTCCTTGAGAGCAGTTTCTTTTATGTACCTAGGACTTAGCACAGTATCTGGCACATTGTAGGCATTTAATAAATGTTTACTGATTGATTGAATGATAGAAGGAAGAAGAAGGAGGAAGAGGAAGAGAAAAAGAAGAAGAAGAAGAAGAAAAAGAAGAAGAAGGAGAAGAAAAAGAAGAAGAAGGAGAAGAAAAAGAAGAAGAAGGAGAAGAAGAAGAAGGAAAAGGGGCAGGAGGAAAAGAAGAAGGGGAAGGAGGAGGAGAAGGAGAAGAAGGAGGAGAAGAAGGAGGTGGAGAAGGAGGAGGAGAGGAGGAAGAACAAGAACCCTAGCAAGAACAAGAAATGGTTAGCCTTGGAGTCTCAAGAAGGTCTGGATTCAAGTCTTACATATTAGCTGTTTAACTTTGCGCAAGTCGCTTGACTTTTTAGTGCCTCTGGTACATTTCTAAGATGCTTAAGTTATAAATAAGTTGCTAAAACTCAAGGGCAGAGAGAGTATCCACATAGGGAATTCCTCATACCAGTATAAATACAAAAACTTCATACTAGACCCCTTAATTATAATAATAATAACAACACTAACAAATACAAATGTTCGCTGTACTCTAAAGTTGACAAATGGAAAAAGTCTCAGCTGAACCTCAAAACAACCCTAAGACAAACTACTATAATCACCATTTTACAGATGAGGAAATTGAGTCTCAGAAAGGTAAAGTTATTAGTCCATAGTCACACAGCCAGTATCAGAGGAAAGATTTGGACTTGGATCTTGCTGTCTCAAGACCCATTGCTTTTTCTACTGGCCCCTCTGCTTCAAGGAAGATGTTCTTCAGAATAATAGTAAATATTCCCTTCTTCATTCATTCAGTCATTCAATCATTCTTTTCACCGAAGTCCATTTCAACACCTATTAAGTACTCGCTATGCCCTTGAGGGGCCATGTCAGTCTACACAGCCTAGGGGAACCATGGTTCACCTCCACCATATGAGACACATCTGTCCTGTGAGTACATGGCACATGAGTGCCAATATCTTGGCAAGCAATATGGATGGCCATGAAGGCCCTGAGACACAACACTGGCATGCATATGTAACATAGGAGTGCTAGGACCATCTCTCAAAAGCTCAATCTTTCAACAGCTCAATTATTATTGATAATATCTCAGTTCTCCAAATGAGAGTTACCCATCTGCTGGAAAATTATTTGATTAATTATGACATATTAATGTAGTGAAATATTATGGAGCCATAAAAACAATAAATAGGAAGCATATGAGGAAATGGGGAAAGATGCATATATGATCATCTGGAATGAAATCACTAGAAGTGGTAATATATTCACAAGAATAAGAGAAGAAAAAGGAGGATAGGGGTCGGGGAGGGGAAGAAAGGGAAGGAAGAAAAGAAAAGGGGAGAGAAAGAAGGAAGAAAGCAAAGGGAAGGGAAGAAATGGATCTTTAGTGTATAACTGTATGACTCTGGGTGAGTTACTTAACCCTCAGTTTGCCTCAGTTTCCTGTTCTGTAAAAGTGAGCTGGAGAAGGAAATGGCAAACCATTTCAGTATTTTTTGCCAAGAAAACCCCAAATGGAGTCACAAAGAGTTGGACATGACTGGAAAATGACTGACTGAAGAGGGGGGCCCAAAACAAGAGCATTTTCTTTGCTTGGTTGGTTCTGCCTTGTTTAAGGAAGATTAGATTTCACCTTTATTTTAGATGTTCTTTAGATCATTTGTTTTTGTAGATAACTACTAACTTTATAATTTTAAAAAAAGAATTGTTGTTGTTTTTAATTCTGTCTGGTAACACTTGTTGGAACAGTTTGTCTAGAACCGTAGCAATGTAAATAAAGCAAGCAGTGTAAATAGGATACACCTTGAGCTCACAAGGGGTGTGCCCTGGGGTGGAGGAGAGAAGAATGCCACCATTTGGAGCTTCCTGCTTAGCCATTCTGCCTAACTGGGCCCTAAAATCCAATGCTGTTACTTGCTGAAGGATCACAGATGTGTTAGCACCCTCGGAATATAGCATCCAGGAACAAAACCCCAGTCGGTCCACCCTGAGTACAGCAATTCCTTTATATCAGCATGAATCTTTTGCATTTATAAGCTTTTAGAAACTGGAAAAGTACCACATCATTATATCAGTATATTGCAAAAAAAAAAAAAGTCTCTCCTTGATATTTCAAGAGCTTTTATCCAACACAGTTATAACTATATTTATCTAGCAAACACCAGCAAAGATGACATTTTAAGAAAGATACTGAAGAAATTCTTTCCTGTAGTAGATTTTGTAAAAGGCTTTTTTCTTCTCCCTTCTTTGGAAAGTATCTAAGTCATTCTAATTGTAGGGAAAGAGTGAGTTCTGATACAAGAGCAAAAGCAAAATAGAGTTGTTATCAGATGGTGCACAGTAGTTAAATGCCAATTCTCAGTCAGGTAAATCAGTTTTTGTGGAGTCCTACTGATGATTAATCAGCAGTAGCTAAGACAGAGTACATGAAGGACATGTCCCCAAACGGGTACAAAGGGGATTACAACGGGAGAATCTTTTCCATTCAAATATTTCCCTCCTAATTGGTAACATCCTTTCCTACCTCAGTTAAGAGATCTCTGTAATTTAATTTCCTTTTTCTGCATGCTGGAAAGAAGTTCCATATCTGTGTTTAGCATCATGTCACTAATCGGGAACTTCACTGATAATCGTATTCTCGGGACAGCTGAACTGTCCTAGGCTACATGCCCTGATGACCATCGTGTACGTTGGGAGTCTGAGCACTTGGGTTCTATTCCTGGGTCTGGTGTTTACAAACTGTGTGACATAAGACACCTCACCTCTCTTGCCCACAGTTTCCTCATCTGTATAATAAGGGGAATTGGATAAGATGGTCTCAAGTTGGTCTTCCCAACTCGAAAGCTTTAAGATTAAAACACTGGTTGTACCTAATGTAGTTTGATACCTGGTCTTGGACTTGGTGAATCTTATCCAGGACTTCTAATACATTTTACCAATGTGACATGGTTTATTGAACTAAATAGTAGGACTGAAGTCAGGAGACTTGGGTTTGAGGCCAGTCATTGGCTCACATGAATTTGGAAATGAAAGAGATACCTGAGGCCATTGAGTTGAAGGAAATTATTTTGGTTGAATTGTTTTACCTTTAAAAAAACCAAAGGGAGGAGTTCAAATGACTTGCCAAGGTCACACAATTTGTAACACTACAAGGACTGAAATTCTCATGACATCATTCTTTGTTATCCTGGGCAAGAAAGGCATGTAACTAACCACTCTGATCCTCCACTTTCTGAGGTTTAGGGACTGGATCTATGATTTCATTGGTATAAAGAACTATTAAGTGAAGAAGCTCTCTCTACCATGCCAAATTGGCCAACGTTCCAGGAAATCTTCAATCTCAGAAGTTAAATGACAAGGTCACAAAGCCAGTACTTGTCAGAGATGGGACCTGACTCCAGGTCATGTGTGTTGAAGGCTACGTCTTTATCCACTCTACCACACAGCCTCCACTCATAGAAGTTTAATCAGTGCTTCCATTTCACATGACTGAGAAAATGGAAAACTAGACATTTTCTCTGATTCTGGTATCTCAAACTTCCCCAAAATAAGAATTTGGCAAAAAGATAAAGTCATTTCAGCTGATTCCATGGCTTAGGACTTCAAGAATACTAAAAAACTAATGAATGAATAGCAGAGAAAGTTAATCTCTAATTTCAAATACACCCTCTCCCCCCCCCACCTACTAAGTTCAGGTTCAATTGTATCAGTTGATCCACAGCTTCACAGTAGAACTCAACTTACCCACTCACTCCCAGTGCCTCATTAACCAAAAGGCAGGAATTTGTCCTGACTGGGCCAAAAACTTCGCAGCCCTCGGTGCTGCAACAAAGTTCAACCAGATAATGAAGGAACAGAAGGACCTAGGGGCAAGACACATGTCTGGGGCTGAGTGGCACTCCACTAAATACCAGAGAAAGAGCCCAGCATCCAGCTGGTGCTAGTTTCATTGTCCCAGAAGTTTTGGGGGGAAGATTCTGAGGACAGTGAAATATGAATTGCCAGCATGATATAAGGCCAAGATAGCTTTAAGGTTCAACCCCAGGGAAACTGCCATCAAAGGGGAAAAAGTCAGAAAGTGAACACTGAGGGAATAGGAAGAAAGAAAATCTCCCAGGAGGAAGAAAATTCAGTCAAAGGCCTTTAGCATAAACCCTTATTAAGAGAACACACTAGGTTGTAAGTTTTTTGAGGGTGAGGACTGTCTAATGCCTCTTTGTATAGCCCAAACTTAGCATGGTATCTGCCACATAGTAGGTGCTTAATAAACGATAATGGTGATGATGATGATGATGATGATACAACCTCCAGTTCAGCTAAACAAATCTGAAGTATTAATAGATATTGCAAAACAAAAATCAATACCTTAAAACGTAGAAAACTCTATTGATTCCCACGGGAGAATGGAACTACAGTTGAATATTCCTGGGTGGTTTTAAAGAGAAACCTAAATTGCAAAAGCAGAATCTATGACCTACACAGCAAATATAATTGGCAGTGGGAAGCCATTAGATTTATTGAAAGCACCTTAGGAAAATCATTTTGGCAATCAATCAGTAAACATTTATTAAGAAAAATAAGTGAAAAAGTAGAAAAACTTGTATCTACGGTGGCATTTCATCAAAGAAACAAAAAAGAATATCTGATTGACAAGATAAATACACAAAAGTAAAGACAATTTTGAAGAAGAGATGCAAAAGGCAATTACATTAAAAGAAAACATGATCTTCATACCAGTAAAATGTATTGATCTTGAAGATAAGATGCATGAGGAAAAAAAAGCAAAAATTTTAGGTCTCCCTGAAGAACATAACAAGTCAAAAAAATCTGAACACTGTAATCAATCAATCAATCAATCAATCAGTAAACTTTCAAGTGTCTACTATGTCCCAGCCACCATGCTAAGCACTGGGGATACAAAAAGATACAAAAGACAATTCTGTCCTCAAGAAGCTTACAATCCCCAGAACTTGTGGACACACAAGACAAAATGTTAATCAAAAGAATCTATAGGTCTAGGGGGGAAAATTTCTTTGCAACAAATTCCAATAAACACATTTGGTTCAAACTTAACAATTCTAATGGCAATAACAACTTCCAAAAACAACCTGGAGAAAGACGTTCAAATATAAAGGAAAATTTGAAAAACATAAGACTATTCTGTACCTACAAGAAATCTACATAAGAGAATGGAATAATGTTTTCCAAAACACAAAGGAACACAAAATAAATCCCAAAGTGACCTATTCTGCAAACCTGAGTCTGCTCATTAACAAAAAAGATAGATTTTCAAAAAAATGAATCATTCAAAGCATTTGTAGAAATAAAACTAGATTTGGTTGTTAAATTACTTGCTTTAAAACACAAGAAAGATAGACAAAGCAACTAGAGACAACAATAGCAAAATAACAACACAGAGATCATTGAGAGATTTATTTCTAAAAGTACAGGGGACAAAAGTGAAAGCAGTCCTGAAATATCATGGACTAAACCTCACAACACCCTGCTTACAGATGAATTAATGTTTATTTGTTTGGTTGTTGTTGTTTTGTGAGATCAAATTGAAGGATGTGAGGGCATTTAAATGGGGAAAGAAGATGATAGAGGGGAATGGGTGATATATCCTTATGAAATCAAAGGTTAATTATGCAGGGAAAATAACTCTTGTGGTTTCTTGGGATGATGAGAACATTCAGAAGAATGAATGAGGAAGAAAGAGAGGGACTGAAACAGAGGTACAAAGGGTAAATATTGTTTAACTGATTAATACTTTCATGGGGAAAAGAGATATTCTCTAAATGGAGATGGGGGTCTTACAATGGGTCTGCAGGGATTTGGTTGTTTAGAAAGACTTATCCAACCTCAGGAGAATGGGAATCAGAACTTCTGGGAGTAACTGAAACCCAGAGGAGGGGAAAAGCATGGACCCAAAGAAGTTTCAAAATAAATGGGAAAAAATGTTGAGGATAACAAAGATTAATAATGAATTGAACAATCAATAACGAGTTGCACATGGGAATATTTCTACCACTGGGCATTATTATCTCTATCACCAATAATATTTGGCATTTCTAAAACTAAGACAAAATAGCCAAAATTGGCAAGATCTACAAGGCAATAACATAGAAACTATTTAGAAGAGGGAACCCAAAACAGACACCTGTGAAGCTTTACTTCCAGGGGGAAGAGTGATCCTATGGAAGATATTTTAAAATGGCCATGAAATAAAGAATATAAGTTTATAATAGAAAGAAAGAGAAGATAAAGAATAAAGAGAATGAAAGGCAGAAATCTTTTTTATAAAAAGCAAGAGAAAATGAAACACTAAAAAGCTAATAAACGAGTTGAAGGGGAGGAGTATTTTATTTGATTTCTTGAAAGGATTAAAAATAGAGGGAAGATTAAATAACTAGAGAAAAAGAAGAAAGAAAAAGAAATCAATAACTGAAGCAAAACTCCAAAATTAGAAAAACAGATAACAAATGTGTGGAGGTGGAGACTTGAAGTTGAGAGAAAGGAAGCTAATGGGAATAGGATTGCCTTAAAGCAGCTTAAGCTAAAATAAAAGGGAAAAACTATGTTTACAGAGTAAGAAGAACAAAAAAAATTCAGTAAAAAATAGAAATATATGAATAGTCAATCCACAATATTTGCATATTTAACCCCAATTTTATTAATAACCTCATTTTTATTTTGCGTTGGCAACTGCACACATTTATGGCTATGTGAAGTAGAGGAAAAAATGAGAAGTGCAGTGCACACATGCACACATATATCCTACCAGATGCTTCACTGATCCTACCAATGTAAAGATTTCCCTGTACATTTGCTGCATATCTTCATTGTTTACCTTTAAAACTCAAATTTGTTGTTGCAATTATGCTCCCAAAGTATAGTGCAAGTCCTTTGGGCTCTAAGTGTCAAGTATGCAGTCAGTAATGTGGCTTATTAATAAATAAAAGTTTCGGATAAACTTTGAACTTGAATGTCTGTAACTTCTTTCAGTCATGAGTTTGATGTTAACAAATCAGCAATTCATTATAGCCACAAAAAAGGAGGAAAGTATTTATGGTATAGATTTCACATGTAATAAAAAGTGAATATTTTCTGAAATCAGTGGTTTCTTATTGAGATGTTTGCACAAAACATCATAGAATTTTAGGGAATCAACAGCAAGAAAAAATTTTGCAAGCTACCAATTTTATTTTTGTGTACTGCATTTCATGGGTTATTTCATGGTTACTGTGTTAAGAAAAGTGCATATTATCAGAACACATGTTTTGTTACAAAGAAGTGTATGCAGAAAAGTATGCTTTCAGCAATTTTTAGTGAAAGATTACAGATTTTTAGCGGTTGTGGGTACCTAACCCTTATTTCCTATAGTTTCAATGTGTCAATATTCATGTTTTTTTTTTATTTTTGTACCATGTTCTAGAAATATAACCTCTTTGAAAGTTGAGAATTAGCTGTCTAAATCTAATTCTCATATTTGAAAATGTGAATGGATTGAACAATACAACAAAATGAAAAGAAGTGACAAATTGGATTAAAAACAAAAGCCCACAATCTGTTGCTTATAAGAAACATGTTTAAAAACAAAGACATACACAGAATAAAAATGAGAGGATGGGAGAAAATTTACCGTACATTAAGTGAATCCAAAAAACATTGAAAATGTAAAGAAAGATATTCATTGTGCTGAAAGGAACCATAGGGGACAAATCAATATCAGTATTGAACTCATGTGTTCCAAAGTCTTAACATCCAAATTCATAAAGCAAACATTAAGTGAGCTATAAAAATAAAGTGATAATAATACAATAGTGACAGGAAACTTCAATGCCACTTTCTCCATTTTGGATAAGTCCAACAGAAAGATAAACAAAAGAGAAACATGTAAAACTGAAGAAATTGCTGGAGAATCTAAAGTGGAAAGACTGAAAGACTTGTGGCATCCTTTAAATGGAACTGCAATACACACTCATATATGTACATATTATATGCATACATATGTATGTATATGTATATATTTAAATATATACATGTCAATATCAAATGGAACTTTTGCAAAAATTTACTATGTATCAAGGACACTGAAATATAGCAAACAAATGTAAAAAAAGTGGAAATAGCAAATACATCCAGTACAAACTATAATACAATAAAAATAGTCATCAGTTCAGGTACCACAAACAAAAGAAAAAGACCCAAATGGAGACTTAACAATGGATTCCTAAATAACACTTGGCTCAAAGAGCAAATCACAGAAACAACAGCTATGTGAAAGAAAAAATAACAACGATGGAGCAACATATCAAATTTTGGATAAACCTAAAGAAGTCTTAGGTAGGAAAGTATATCCCTGTAAACCCGTGTGTGTTACTTAGAAAATCCCAGAAAATTCACAAAGATACTAATTGTGTTTCATAGATTCAGTAATGTTGCAGGTTAAAATATAAGTCCTCAAAAATCAACAGCATTTTATATAACAAAAATCCAAAATGCAATAAGAAAATCTCATTCCAAACAATAATAACATCCATAAAATATCTGGCGATCATTCTTCCAAAGCACAAAATATAAAATTCTATAGATTCAATTCCAAAGTGTTCCTTAAAGAAATAAAGGATAACTTATATAGCTATAGGAATATGTAGTGCCATGACTGGGCTATGCTAATATAATTTTTAAAAAAACACCATGCCAGAATTACAGCTTTAATGCTATACCCATCAAATTATCAAAGTTATGTTTTATAGACCTTAATAAAATAATAACAAAATTTACTTGGAGAAATAAAAGATCTAGAATACCTAGGGAAGTAATAAAAAAGGAAGGGATGAAGGAGGGAAGATTACTTACAGACCTCAAACTATATTATAAAGCAGCAGTCAGCAAAGCCATTTGGTATTGGTTAAAAATTAGAGAAATAAATGAATGGAATACACTAGACAAAACAGAAACAGAAGTATTGAAATTCAATAACACAGTGTTTGCTAAACTGGAAAACAGAAATTGCTTGAGAGAGAATTCCTGATTTGATGAAAATTGTTCAGAAAAAATGAGAAGCATTCTGATAGAAACTGGAATTAGACCAACATTCTATGCCATACTATAAAATATATTTATGTGGGTATGTGACCTCAATATTAAAAATCATACTAAAAATTGGAAAAGTACATCACATATATTTCATAGTTATAAGCAGAAGACACTCTTAAACAGCAAGATATAGAGGCAACTAAAGATAACTTTGATTACATGAAATAAAAAAACTTCTGCACAAACAAAGAGTAGGATGATAAAGGATAAGAAGGGTAGCAGTGAAGTGAAAAAAAATTGCACCAAATTTTTCAGATAAGAAGTAGATATTAGAAAAATATAGACAGCTAACATATGTATGTATGTATGTGTGTGTATGTATGTATGTATGTATATGACCAGAAGTCATTCTCCAACAGTTAAGTCCACAAAGGATATGAAAAAAGAGCTCTCAAAAGAATTGCAAACTATTAACGATCATATGAAAGAATACTCCAAATTACTAACAATAAGAGAAATAAAAATCAAAACAAGACTTCAGTTTCACCTCACACTCTACAAACTGACAAAGATAACAAAAAATGGAAGTAGTCAACATTAGAGGAGTTGTGGAAAGATACGGACATTAGTTCATTCGTGGTAAAACTGTGGATTTACATAAAGCATTTGGAAAGTAATTTGGAACTGTGCAAATAAAGTGACTAAAACGTCCACACTCTTTGAATTGGAGATTCTATTTGGGTTTATACTCCAAGAAAGCTCTTGTTAAAAAGAAAGTCACCATATACACCAAAATATTTGTGGCAGCACTTTTTCCGATAATAAAGAATTGGAAACAAAGTAAACACCCACTGATTTGGGAATGGCTGAACAAAGTGTAGTACATTAATATAATGGAATGTTACTGTGCTCTAAGAAATAATGTGTGTGATGAATACAGAGAAACATAGAAAGATCTACGTAAACCAATGCAGAACAGATTGAAGAAAACAATGGAGATAGTAATTACAACAACATAAATGGAAAGAACCATAAAAATATTTAAAAGAATGTTGCAAAAATATGAAGAATAAGCATGACTTGAAAGAAAACATATGAGAAAACAAGCACACCCCCAACCCTTTGCAGAGGTGAAAAGTCCACAAGTGTTTCACATTGAGCATATTTTCAGACTTTCTGAATGTATTGATCAATAATGCTTATATTTTCCATTTCTTTTTTTTTATCTTTAAAAATACCAATTATAATATGAAATGGCTCTATGGAAACAAAAAAGGGAGGGATACTAGGGAAAAGTATTGTGTTATAAAAAAAAAAACCGAATAAAAAGTGTTTTTTTTTTCAAAAGAAGTTAATAAATATATGAATTGAATTAACCTGAAGAGGAAACAAATTCCTTAGCCTCATTTAAAGGCCTTCCTGATCTTGTCCTAAACATTCCCCACCTTAGAAAGTATATTTTGGCTCACTAAGTCAGAGCCAGGCTGCTGCATCTCCCCCTAAGGATGAAGGGATAACCTGATGGACTTGAGGAGGGGGGCTCTTTTCTCTACTTTCATGAGCTTAAGCCTTCAAGAGTTGTATTCCTCTCCTTGTTACGTGCCAGTAACTATTTCCCCAGTTCCACTTATCATCTTAATCTCATCACAACACCATTTAGCTTTTACCAAGAAATATTTACTTCATAGATATAGTAAAAGCAAAAGCACAGACATTTTTCACAAGCACTTTAGGGGCACACTATTCTCTCATGCCACCTTGTTCTGGAGAGAGGGTGCTCAGATCTAGCAGAGTTCCTATATGACATTCATCCCACAAGCACACATTCAAATATATTCAAATAATATTCTCCCAGCAACCACTGGGTGAGTATCTGAAGATACCTCTGAAGGTCATTCCTTGTTTCTAGGGGCATTGATGCTGGTCGGACTACAAAACCTGGCACAAAATCCAATTCTTAGACTCCTAGATTCATAGAGGCTCACTTTTTCACTTTCTTAACTTATAAGGTTGAATCCTCAAAACATACATTAAGGCAGATAGCCAAACATCATTTTCATGGAACCACATTCAGCCATAGAAAGTAGAGAGCACAGGGCCTCTCGCCTTACAATGACAATGGTCTCTCACTGATTACAATCAGAAGAGTTAAACTAAATGAAGATATGGACAAAGTAAGAACTAAGGAAAATGTCCAAGGCTCTAGTCTGCCATGCATTCCCAATGTCAGGTAAACAGTCAATCAAATAAAAAAACCAAAACTCCCAACCATTTGCTTAGAGAGTAGAACCACTTTCAGAGTCTGTACTTGCTCACAGCCTCTGCCTAGCACTTCCATTCCATGCTATCCAAAGTCTCCCAGAAGCAGGCTCATTAGCATTCTCCATGTGGCCAATAGGGCCAGATCACAATGAGATCATAGATCCTGTCATCTCCCCCTCAAAAAAAATCCTCCTACTACTGATCTCTTCACCTTGCATCTGTCACCCTGTCTGGTTTCAACTCCAGAACAAGATGGGCCTCCCAGGCTAAGCTCACTTCTAAACCCACCACTGTGCAGGTAACTCAAGCCTGGATAGACTTTATGTCCCTGTCACCTTTCCCCTCTGATTGGAAGGCTGGAGGTCAGAGTACCAAATTCTTCCCAGTGCTTTCCTTAATAGAGAGCAGAAACTAGACTCTCAGATTACTTCATTTTATATCCACTACTCCATCTGGCTTCAACTTCACAAATCAAGATGCCCCTTCTCCAGCATCAGGTACCCTATGATTCCCCCCTTTCCTGCCCCCTTTTATGTGTTATCTCCCACCTTTAGATTGTAAGTTCTTTGAGATCAGGGGCTGTCTTTCTTATCATTCATTTGATTCCCAGAACTTAGCACAGTACTTGGCACATCATAGTCACTTGCTAAATGCCAGTAAGATTGGAGTGCACTGGACCTCTAAGGATAGATTTGAGGGAATGACTCTGAAAATCACAGAACACTACAGCAGAATTACGAGTGATTGTGGTCCATGTGCAGTTAATTTGCTAAATGCATTTGTTGGAAGTTATTTTCTCCTGACCAGATTCTAAATTCTTTGAGGGTGGGGACTTTAATTCTTCTCTTTGTATCCCTGGCTCCCAGCACAAGGCCTGGAACACAGCAGACACTTAATAAGTAAACATGGATTGACTGGACATTTATTAAGCACTTACCATGTGCCCAGTGCTGAAGGAGAATGTAAATAAAACATGATCTCTGCCCCACAGAATTTCTATTCTATCTAAAAAGGTGCTAATACAAATGCATAAAAGACTCATATATGGTGTTACCTCTTTAAGTGTTTCAGCAGAAAAGAAGAAAGGACTCTCAGAATGGGGGAGGGGCAGGCATCCTCTGTAGCTTGGAGCTTGTCATGGGTCCTGAAGCATCTTCTGCTCTTTCATTGTGGACAAGCCTTCTAACCTGGGATATGTCATTTCATCTCTCTGAGTCTCAGTTTCCCTGTCTATAAAATAATATTTGCTCTATTTACCTCCAGAACCAAGTTGCCTCTGAGAAACCAAAGAGAAAGATGAAAAATATTTTTTAAATAATTCAACAGTCTTTGGCAACAAAGTAAAGTACTTTATATGAAATGGCAATATTCCCTCAAAATGAATCTATTGCTTTCCTGGAAATCTGATATCACAATAATTCACGTATCAACAAACCCCACTAAAACATTCTGCAAGCAAATCACTTCCTCCAGATTGGAAAAACACAGGCAGCCGCTTAACAAAGACAGAATCCATGATCATAATCATAAATGGTTCATAAATAGAAACTAGATGTAATAAAAATGTAGGGATATTGACATTATAATAAACTTGGCACTAAAAAAAAATAAGAATCTCATGGTGATTTACTGCTTCTAGATAAGTAAAAAATGAAGGATTATCGAAAAAATACTTAATCAAACTATGAGACAAGTAAAAAGTCCTCTTGGCAACAAGTGAAGGAGAGGAAAATATTCTGGACTTTGGAAGAAAAGCAGCCAGAAGCAAAAATGGGACCTGATGGGAAACAGTTGTATCACACATTAAGATTGCTCTTTAAAATGTCCACATTTACTGCATTCTCTTTGGCTTTTGTGTTGTGCATTGCCAATTCAATAAAGTTACTGAAATGGAAAATTGGAAATACCACAAAGTTGGTTGTTGTCTTGTTTTGTTTTCAGTTTCTGCAACGGAATAGGCTATGTGTAAATTTCTCCATGTTTTCAGACCACTGTCCCCACACAACAACTTGATGAGCTAGGTATTAGTTCAGGTATTATTATCTCCATTTTACAGGGGAGGAAATTGAGACTCTTAGTGCTGAGTCACAATATTCTAAAGTATCAGAGTCAGTATGGGGATGCAAATCTCCTGAACCCAAGCCCCCACAAACTCTCATGTCATGAGAACTTTTCTATCAGAACAGATACCTTTGATGACACAGTAAATCAATAAGCAAATGTTTATTAAATATCCACTTTATGTCAGGCATTCTGCTAAACTCTAGAAATACAAAGGAAAAAACAGAAACAATCCACACCTACATGAATTTTTAAGCCTCAAAATTAAGAAAAGAAAATCAATCATGTGTTAAAATTAGCCATTAAATTTAAACTCGGTTTTTGTAAAAAAAAAAAAAAAATCATCAAGGAACTGATTACCATATCAATAATTCCTCTTTCTACTGTACTTAAAGGCTTACAATGCCTCTGTCCCATCAATCTTATGGAATAAGTAGTATAAGAAATGGTATCCCCTTTTAGAAATGAGAAAACCGAGCTTTAGAAGGGTTCCATGACTTGTTCGATGGCATTCAGCTCAGTGGTCTCAAAGCAAGAATGTCCTGACCAAAGCTTCTTAGTCTCTTATATCACCACACTCTTTGATCATCTGGAGAATTCCATGAACCCTTTCTCTGCATAATTTTCTGATTGAACATAAAATAAAATATACTGGATTACAAAGAAAACAAATTCTATTGAAATGCAATAATCAAAATATTTTTAAAACAGGTTCACAGACCCTAGATTAAGTATCTCTGCTCTAGAACAATAACCATATAATTCCAAAGAACCAGGGCACATTTAATGACCAAATCTCCTTAATTTGATATATCAGCTCAACCCTTTTGTGTCTATCAGATTAAATATTTCCTTTTCAATTTTATTCCATTCAGAAATGCTTGTATTAAGCACCTTGATGTGCCAAGGCAGTGCTTGGCACTCTAGATATAAATAATCACAGAAAATGGTTCCTGCCTTCAAGAGCTTAAGGCTTAGGGGGTAGAGTGAGAGGTGAGAGATGACAATAGCGGGCATATACTTCATACAAAGTAAATATGATGTAATTTTTTAGAAGAAAGTAGTAATCATTAGAGAGATCAAGAAAGGTCTCCTGCAGGAGGTGCCACTTAGCTAAGCATTGAAGGGAGCTAGGCATTTCAAGAAGTGGACCTGAGGAGGGAGAGCATCTTAAGTATATGGTACTGCCTAGGCAAAAACAGAGAGGTGGGAAATGTATTGTCATGTACAGGGAATATCAAGTTGGATGATAGAATATGTGAAGGAGAAGAATGTCTAAAAGATAGAGTGGGGTTTGCATTGTATGCCAGAAGCAACTGGGAGTTGCTAAAATGACAGGTCAGATAAGCTTGCCTTTTTGGGGACACCAATTTGTTGGCTTCTTGGAGGATGAAATAGGGAAAAGAGAAGATGGAAATAAGGTAATTAATTAGAAGGCTACTGCAGCCATCCAAGTGGAAATTGATGATTCCTGAACTAAAGATATGATTCAAGGAATGGAGAGAAAGGGCTGGATGTGAGAAGCATTTTTGACATGGAATCAGTCAAAAGCATTTGGGGGGAGGGGAGAGACAGAGCCTGAGGAGTCAAGGATGATGACTCCAAGAGTTCAAACCTGGGTGACTGACAAAATGGCAAGATCTTCCACAGCAACAGGAACAAATGGAAGAGAAGTGGGTTTAGGGAAAGATCTAGTTCTCCTTTCCTTTGAGTTTAATCTTTAATCTGTCTTGAAATGAGATGTATATAAGAAGGGGCAATCCAGATCCTTGCCATGTCTTGTAAAATCAACCAAGAGAGCTAATCAAAGTTGGCCCATAATATCACCTTTCTCTACTTATCAGGCCATCTGGATAACTGCATGTTCCACTGTTGACCAATAATTTTGTAGCCACCAATACAATTTCCCATGAGCTTTTGCTTACCTGCAAGGTCTGTAGTAGTTCCAGGATTGGATGGTGAGGAATTTCTCTTCACCAAGATTAGTCATGGATGTTCTAAATAGAACAAAACCTTCAGAGACCTCTGTGGCAACCCAGAATAGGCAGCTGTATTGACTGGGGAGCATCTTGGCTCTTAGTCCAGTAGGGTTTGATAGTGTATTGTGCTCACTCCTTTTATGAAGAAAGAAAGAAGTGATAAATCAATTGGCAGTATTTGTCTTTCCATTTTCTGCAACCCACTTGGAAAGAGTCCCATTTCAAAGGGTGACTTCCCCCAAAAGCAAGTCTGGGACCATTATCCTTCATTTCCCTGAAGGAATGAATGAAAAGAGGGAAGAATTTCCCTCTTTTAAAACACCCAAAGATACCTGTAGCTTCTGAATCAAGTTTCAAGGCCTCAAAAATCAAAACTTTCTTGGGGAGTGGGGGGTTGTATGTTGGGAAAAGAAGAAAAGGGGTCATTTCTTATTTGGAAAAACTGAAAAAAAGTCAAAATATAACAATGATTTCTTAATATTTATATTTTTAAAATATTGATTTAAATAGTCAATATTTCTACTATGTAGTAGTAATAGTTGCCATTTATATAGCATCTTAAGATTTTCAATGTGCTTCTGCAAATAGCATTTCATTTTATTCTTACAATAACTCTATGAAGTAGGTGTTATTATAATCCTCATTTTACAGATGAAGAAAACATGAAGGTTTCTCTTAAATAGGTTGTACCATCTTCTGCTACAATTTTCTGCTACTTCATTGTCAGTGCCTAGTATATGAGGCACATAATTAAGGCACTGTGATTGGAGCTTTGTTATCATCATCATCATCATCATCATCATCATCATCATCATCATCTTACAGATAGCCCATAGATATTGTGCTTCACAAGCAAACCCTTCAAAAATAAAAGCAGGGGAAGGGGGGCAGAGCCAAGATAACAGAGTAACAGCATGGACTTTCTAGAGTGCTTACTCCAAGGCCAGCCAAATACTGTAAAAAATGGCTCTAAACAAATTCTGGAGTTGCAGAACCCACAGAATGATAGAGAGAAACAAATTCTTCTGGCAGGTCACTGAGAAGGGTCTATAGCACCATGCAGGGGGCAGGGCACAGTCCACAGTGGGCAGTTCCAGCACAGACAGAACCTGAGCGGGCCCTGGGGAGACTGAATCTCTCACACTGTAGCAGTTTCCAGACTTCAGAACCCCAAAACAGCAAGGACAGATTGGAAGGTCAGTGGAAAAAGCTCACGGGACCAGTGTGGGAGAGTGTAGTGGTCTGGCCTCAGCCCCAGGGTGGCAGAGGGAGAAGGGGACAAAGGAACCCATAGCAGTCACAGCAGCAGCAGGGCTGTTTCTGGAGCTCTAGGCCCACAGATTTTGGGAGGATCGAGCTGCTGACATTACACCCCTCACCCCAACTGAAAGCAGAGAACTACCTTGACAAAGAGCTCAAAAATCAAGTAAATGGCTGAGGAAATGAGTAAACACTGGGAAAAGAATCAGGCTATAGAATCTTACTTTAGTGACAAGGAAGACAAAAACATGCAAACAGAAGAAAACAAAGTCAAAGCTCCTCCATCCAAAGCCTCCAAGAAAAATATGAATTGGTCTCAGGCCACGGAAGAGCTCAAAAAGGATTTGGAAAATCAAGTAAGAGAAGTAGAGAAAAAAATTGGGAAGAGAAATGACAGTGATGCAAGAAAGTCATGAAAAATGAGTCAACTGCTTGCTAAAGGGGGAATAAAAAAATGTTGAAGAAAATAACACTTTTAAAAGTAGACTAACCCAAATGGCAAAAGAGATCCAAAAAGTCAATGACAAGAAAAATTCCCTAAAAAGCAGAATTGGCCAGATGAAAAAGGCGATCCAAAAGCTCACTGAAGAAAATAATTCCTTAAAGGTTAGAATGGAGGAGATGGAAGCTAATGACTTTATGAAAAATCAAGAAATTATAAAACAAAACCAAAGGAATGAAAAAATAGCAGACAGTGTGAAATATCTCATTGGAGAAACAAATTGGAAAATAGATCCAGGAGAGACAATTTTAAAAGTATGGGACTACCTGAAAGCCATGATCAGAAAAAGAGTCTAGACATCATCTTTCAAGAAATGATCAAGGAAAACTGCCCTGATATTCTAGAACCAGAGGCTAAAATCAATATTGAAAGAATCCACCCATCACCTCCTGAAAGAGATCCCAAAAGAAAAACCCCTAGGAATATTGTAGTCAAATTCCAGAATTCCTAGGTCAAGGAGAAAATATTTCAAGCAGCCAGAAAGAAACAATTCAAATATTGTGGAAATACAATCAGAATAACACAAGATCTAGCAGCTTCTACATTAAGGGATTGCAGGGCTTGGAAATTGATATTCCAGAAGTCAAAGGAGCTAGGATTAAAACTAAGAATCACCTACCCCTCAAAACTGAGTATAATACTTCAGAGGAAAGAATGGTCATTCGATGAAATAGAGGACTTTCAAGCATTCTTGATGAAAAGACAAGAGCTGAGTAGAAAATCTGATTTTCAAACACAAGAATCAAGAGAAACATGAAAAGGTAAACAGCAAAGAGAAATCATAAGGGACTTACTGAAGTTGAACTGTTTATATTCCTACGTGGAAAGATAATATTTGTAACTCTTGAGACTTTTCTCAGTATTTGGGTAGTTAGGGGGATTATATTCATATAGACAGAGGTCACAGGGTGAGTCAAATAGGAAGGGGTGATATCTAAAAAACTAAAATTTAGGGATGAGAAAGGAACATATTGGGAGGAGAAAGGGAAAGTGGAATGGGGCAAATTATCTCTTATTAAAGAGGCAAGAGAAAGCTTTTAGAATGGAGGGGAAAGGGGGGAAGTGAGAGGGGAAAAGTGAAGCTTACTCTCATCACATTTGTCTTAAGGAGCGAACAAAATACACACTCAATTTGGTATGAAAATCTATCTTACACTACAGGAAAGTAGGGGAAGAGGGGAGAAGTGGGGTATGGGGCATGATAGAAGGGAGGGTAAATGGGAGGATGGGGTAATTAGAAGTAAATACTTTTGGGGGAGGGACAAAGTCAAAAGAGAGAATAGAATAAGTGGGGACAGGAAAAGATGGAGGGAAATATAGTCTTTCACAATATGACTTTTATGGAAGTCTTTTGCATGGCTACAAATGTATAACCTATATTGAATTGCTTGCCTTCTCAGTGGGGATGGGTGAGGAGGAAGAAAAGGAGAGAAGTTGGAATCCAAAGTTTTGAAAATGAATGTTAAAAGTTGTTTTTACATGCAACTAGGAAATAAGAAATATAGGTAATGGAGTATAGAAATTTATCTTGCTTTACAAGAAAAGAGAGAAGATAGGGATAAGGGAAGGGAGGGGTGTGATAGAAGGGAGGGCAAATTGGAGGAAGAGGTAATCAGAATGAAATGTGTCTTGGGGTGGGGGAGGGGAGAGATGGGGAGAAAATTTGGAACTCAAAATCTTGTGGAAATGAATGCCGAAAACTAAAAATAAATAAATAAAAATTTAAAAATAGAAAATAAATAAATTTTAAAAATAAAAAAAAAATAAAAGCAGGGGAAAGTCAGAGAATAACTGCCTAAGGGAGCAGCAGAATAATTCTCCACTCAGCAGAAAGGGAAAATGGAGCTCATTCCCTCTTGCGCTTGAAACTGTCCATTAAATACCTCCCTTTCTCTCATACAAGATTGTGTATATAATCATGGGGTTAAATTTGTTGAGTGTATTGTTGCTTATTCCAGAAAATGTCCCTGACCCACAGAGAATACGCCCTGTATCTGAGATGCTCTAGTGCTGAGTAGCACCTCTCCACTCCAATTCTCTTCAGAAGAAATGTGTCTGCTGATGCCAATTACTGTTTTCCATCAGTTCAGATGACATGGGTTTAGTCATATTTCTTCTTTCTCATCTCTAGATCTACTTAGTTCTAGCCTTTTGAAAGTATGGCCATCATCATATGTCTTGCATTCCAAACTGAGGACTAGTTCTGAAAGTCATTCGAGGTATTCTTTTACAGGGATTTGAGTTTGTTGCTGCTTTATCCATTCAGTCACATGACTCATGCTGGGATTGACTTTTCTAAGATCTGTTTTTCTAACTGCAGAACAGTAAGAAAGGCATAAGCCATCATATTACGTTCCCAATGCTCCTACTGCAAATCACTAGATACTGGTAATTATGTTATTTCCAAGCAGAACAGGTATGCTCCCAACAGTATGGTGTATCTTCCAGTTAATCTACCACTCTTGTTGAGCAGTTATGGTCAGTACAGACAAAAGTCCCTTGTCTCAAAGAAGTTGTAAATAACCAATAGCATGGTGGTGTTCTTAATTTAACATTAGCATTGCCACCCCCCTCCACCCAAAAAATGCTTTCAAATTTATATTTATATAAATAATATCATGGAGCAGTAATCTTGTTACTTGTTTACATTCCACCTTACAACAATTTTGGACTAATCTGTGTTTGTTGCTAAAACAAACAAAATTTAATCATGGAAAGTACTCATCCTTGTAAGTAAGGTCACAATAGCTGGGTTCTATTTTCCTCCTCTAATACAGAATCTATGAAAAATCACTCTTGAGGCTGGAGTGGAGACCTAGGAATTGGAAACTAAAAGTTGAGGTCTAGGGCAAAGCGGGGGGGGGGGGGGAATATAGGAGGAAATAAATATGATATAAAAAAATATCAATAAAAATTCGCATGAAAAATGGAGGTCTAAAAAGTCTGGATCTTACTTTTCCAAATATGGTAAACAGAATGCATTCTGTCCCAGAACCATCTAATCAAGCCTCTTTTAAATGTCTGAGAAATACATGTGTGTATATGTGTATGTATGTATACACACACATCATATTTGTGTATATGTGTATATATATTATATATATGAAATCTAAATTTTCCTCAAGAATTGTCCAATAAAAGGTAGCAAGATTTCATATTATTGATAATAATCAGTCATGATTTGAAACATCAGGAATAAATCCTATTTTAGTGTTAAACAAGAAAGCACAGATTTTAATTCAAGATTTACTTTCCAACAACACAAACATTTTCCAATGAATAATGGTTATAGAATATAGACAGTTGTTAGAGAAATTGAAAACTTGTTCAGGCCCTAAAATAATTAGAGAAATGTAACATAAAATAACTTTGAGATCCTACCCATAAAATTGGCAAAAACAGTAAAAACTGGAATTTGACATTCTGGGACTGAAGAATGACACAGGGCATTGCATTGTCAGTGGAGCTACAAAGTTGTGTGTGTGTGTGTGTGTGTGTGTGTGTGTGTATGTGTGTTCTAAGGCAATCTGGAAACATACACATTACAAAATTGACTGTGCCCTTTGACTCAGTTATCCTACTATTAGGATGATAATTTAAGCATGCTATTTTTAATAGCAGATACTTTTAAATGTATTATTTAATTATTTTAACATTGCTTTTTAAAAAAAATTTAAGTTTCAAAATTTTCTCCCTCCCTCCTGGCCCTGCACCACCCATTTTGAAGGCAAAAATGTGATATCAATTATTTTGAAATCATGCAAAACGTATATTCATATTAGCCATGGTACAATAAAAAAAGTGAAAAAATATATTTCTACCTGCATTCACACTCTATAAGTTCTTTCTCTGGAGCTGGATAGAATTTTTCATCATAAGCCCGTCGGAACTGCATAGCTAAGCCATTCATAGCTGATCATCATGCAGTATTGCTGTTCCTATGTACACTTCACTTTGCATCAGTTCATATGTCTTCCCAAGTTTTTCTGAAACCATCCATTCAGCATTTCTTATACCCCAGTAGTATGTCATCACAATCATACACCACAACTTGCTCAGCCATTCTCCAATCGATGGACAGCCCTTCAATTTCCAATTCTTTGCCACTGCAAAAACAGCTGCTATAAATATTTGTTTGTATATAGTGGTCCTTTTTCCTTGATCTCTTTAGGATCTAGCAGTGATATTGCTGAATTGAAGAGAATGCACAATTTTATAGCCCTTTGGGCATAGTTCCAAATTGCTCTATGGAATGGTTGGATCAGTACACAACTGTACCAACAATGAATTGGTATTTCATTTTTCCACATCCCTTCCAAAATGTATCATTTTCCTCTTATGCCATGTTAGCCAAGATGATAGGTGTGAGTTGGTACATCAGAGTTGTTTTAGTTTGAATTTCTCCATTCAAAAATAATTTCAAGCATTTTTTCAGATAACCATAGACAGCTTTGATTTCTTCTGAAAACTACCTGTTATATCCTTTGATGAGGATGTCATTAAAACAAGGCGGGAAATGATTTCTACAAAGAGATTTGTAACCAACTTTTGAGATAGCTCTCTGTAGGCAGAGTAGCGTTTAGAAACCGTGTAGATTTGTAACAATGAAAACCTGGGAATCATCTTTTATATTCAATTATTATTGAATGGCAAAATAAATTGTCCTCTATCTATGTAATGGGATTAATACCATACAAATAAGCAATTATAACTATAAAGAATGTAAAAAAATGAAAAGAAACACAGTGTGATGATAGTGAAGAAAATAGAATCATAAATAACCATGCAAAAATAACTCCAATTAAATATTTATGAAAGAAAAGACAATGGGAAGGGGACACAAAAGCCCATATGGTGCTATCAATATTGTTGTACTAAAATATATTTTGCCCATTTTTATTCCTATTAATAATTTATAAATAAATTGTAGATTGTCATTTTATTATGAATTTTTTTTATTTTATTCATTTGTATGTTTTTGTTGATGGCTATTACATTTGTAATAAAAGCTCCCCTGTTTGTGAATGGTATTATATTTCTTTCATCAAGCCCCAGAATAAATATGTCAGGGCTTCTTAAATGAGATCCATAGCCTCAGAAGAAATAACCCTGGCAATCCGTACAGGAAAAATCAAATGGATGAAAAATGTCTGTTGTGCAGACTGTGAGATACAGTTGGATGGAAAATGCATTGATTTAATACATCAGTCCATAAATCTTGGACAGATACACCAGATGGACAAGCAGCTGGGCCAAAGACTGGAAAGACAGATAAGAGTGCCTTAGACATGGAAAGCTCTGTAATGTTTTCTATAACATCCCAAAGGCCTCCTAGCAGCAACATCCATCCTTTTAATGTCAATATTCTCCTGATGAATCTGTAGGATTAAAAAGAATGAGATTAATTACTTATCAGCAAGTACTTTTTAAATACCTACTATATACACTGAGGTAGGAGACACTGTCAACAAGCATTTATTAAGTGCCTACTGCATAACAGGCATTGTTGGTTTTGAAAGGGTTGGAGATACAGGAGATTTGTGTAGAAATGTCGATATATCTCAAGAACTCTAAGACAAAAAGGGAATTGAGCCTTCAATTCCACTTTCTACAAAGGAATGGAATCTTAATAACCAAGATTCCAGCATACTGATTTCTCTATGTCCTTGACCTCTTCTTCACTTATTCAATCATAAATAGTCTAAGCACCTACTATGTGCAGTGCATAAAGACAAGGAGAAAACAATCCCTGTCCTAAGGCAGCTTTTCATCTTGTGGGATAGAAACAACTGGCACACATATTGATGAACAGATAAAATATATGCCAGGCACTTTTAGTGGAGGAGAGGGTATTAACAGCCAGAAGGACCCGGAGCTTCTAGAACTTGAAATCACATAGTAAATTCTGCAAAATCAGACATACCCCCTGACCTAGCAATCTCACTATTAGGGTACATCCACAAAGAGGTCCTTAACTGGATAAAAATACCCATCTGGAAATAACTATCCATAGCAGCACCATCATAGCAAGAAGTTAGTAACAAGCTTTGTTATTGTTGTTTGATTATTTTTAGTTGTATTCAACTTTTTTTGACCCCATTTGGGGTTTTCTTGGCAGAGATCCTAGAGTGGTTTACCATTTATTTCTCCAGCCCATTTTACAAATGAAGAAACTGAGGGGGAAAAAAGGTTAAGTGTCAGGATCACACAGCTAGTGTGATCACTTGTGTGAGGCCAGATTTGCACTCAGGCAGATGAGTCTTCCTGACCTTGGGCTTGGGGTTCTATCCACTGCACCATCTTGCTTCCCCCTAGAAACAAACTATGTGCCCTCAATTGGAAAATAGTTGAGTAAATTCCGATATAAATATAATATTGTTGACCCAGGTAGGGACTACTCCTCTGATTTCAGTGGCATATAAAACTCCTGGGTGAGAAAACTCTCTTTACCCATACAGATCAATACCTTCTTCTCTGAAAGTTATGTCCTCAAGAGCTACCCAGAGCACTGAGAGGTCAAAGAAGCTGTCCAGGTTTCCACAGCTGCTGTTTGTCAGAGGAAGGGCTTGAACTCAGGTGTTCCAAGCTCCGAGGGAAGGTCTCTGTCCATTCCAGAGTGGTAAACACTGGTGCATAGCCCACAGTACTCCTGAATGCCTCAGGAATCAGTTTAAAATGGAATTAGGAACATTTAGGAAAAAAGAATAAAAATACAACAAAACACAGATAATGTTTAATAATATGTGGTTTCCTAAGCCAGTACACTGCCTTATGTATGATTAGTGCCCCATTTCTATTTAAGTTGGATGTGACTGCCCTATACCACAGCACCTCTTACAATGCATCATAAGGAATGATAAATATGAAGAATTCAATGAAGAGTTGAAAAGAGAGATACACATGATACGATACAGAATGAAATTGGTAGGTCCCAAAAGAATACACAACCCTAGCCAACTCTGGGGTTGACTATTACAGCTTACCAATACAGATGTTCCCTCTAATGATGCACATTGTGACCCATCCATGCTTGCCCACCCTTGGCCATTACCTCCCATAAATCCTCCAGAGGTCAGTCCACTCAACATTCTGAGAGCCTTGCCCACATTCTGTTGACATCAGGAGGCCAATGGAGAATGGGAGATGTCCACTGGTCATGCCTTCCTCTTGATGTTTGACCAGCCTGCCTGATAGTTTCATACTTTCCTCTGATGATTTGCTCTGTGTGCTCCTTCCATGGATTTCCTCTTTTGCCAAATGTTTCAGGGTAATAAAAATCATATTCATTGAGAAATGCAGGAAAGAAATGATTGAAGAACTTGGGACAGAATTGGTGCAGAGTTCAGTTCTCTTCTTGCCTCACTTCTCTCCCTCTTTCAGGTCATCCTCCAGATGGCTGCCACGGTAATTCTTCTTAAACACAGATCCTACCCACCTACACAATGAACTCCCTTGGCTCCTTATTACCTCCAGGATCAAATATAATCCTTTTTTCTTTTTTTGCAACTATATTAATTTGTTTTCCATTTTCTATAATCATTTCCATAAGTCTTAGATTTTCTCCCCCTCTCCCTTCCCTCCCCGAGACAGTGTGCAATCTTATATAGGTTTTACACATACACTCTTATTAAATACATTTTCACCTTAGTCATGTTGTATAGAAGAATTAAAATGAATGGGAGAAGCAAAACAAAACACAACATAACACAAAAGAAAATGATCTGCTTCATTCTGTGATCCAGTTCCATAGTTCTTTCTCTGTATGTGGAAGGCATTTTGCCCTGAGTCCATTGGGAACTTTTTAGGTCCTTGCATTGCTGTGAAGGACTAAGTCTACCAGAAAAATTCCTCACATGCTGTGGTTGTTGTTATGTACAAAGTTCTCCTGGTTCTGCTCCTTTCACTCAGCAACAGTTCATATAAGTCTTTCCAGGCCTCTCTGAAATTTTTCTGTTCATAATTTCTTGTAGCATAGTAGTATTTATTCTATTACATTCATATACCACAACTTGTTCAACCATTCCCCAATTGATGGGCATCCTCTCAATTTCCAGTTCTTGGCCACCACAAAGAGAGCTGCTATAAATATTTTTGTACATGTGGGACCCTTTCCCATTTTTATGATCTCTTTGGCATATAGTCCTAGAAGTGATATTGCTGGGTCAAAGGGTATGCACATTTTGATAACCCTTTGAGCATAGTTCCAAATTGCCCTCCAGAATATTTGGATCAGCTCACAATTCCACCAGCAATGAATTAGTGTTCCAACTCTCCCACATCTTCTCCAACATTTATCATCTTCCTGTTTTCTCATGTTAGCCAATCTGATAGGTGTGATGTGGTACCTCAGAGTTGTTTTGATTTGCATCTCTCTAATTTGATCAAAAATAATCTCTCTTTGGCATTTAAAGCACTTCACAAACTGGCCCCTTCCTACCTGCCCTTTCTTGTTACACTTTGCTACTTTCCACACATTCTATATCCAGTGATAATGGGTCTTCTTACTGTTTCTTGTATACCATACTCCATCTACTGCCTCCACCACTCTGCACTGACGGTCCCTCATTCCTCCCTCCTCACCTCTGTCTCAATAGAATCTCTCTTCCTTACAAATCTAACTCAAGCACTCCCCTCCTGCTGAAGCCTTTTTCTGATCCCCTCAATTGGCAGTGTTCTCCTTTCCAAATTACTTTGTTTTACAACTTACTATGCATTTATATTTATTAATTTTCCATTTATGTTATGGTATATATATACATACACATACATGTGCGTGTGTATTCATATGTGTGTATATAAATATATGTGTATAAATATGTATGTATGTATGTATTTTCTCCCTCTTAGAATGTAAATTCCTTGCAGGAGACACTGGAGAAAAAGCAGAAACTCACCTGAGCTCTCCCCAAATCCCTCCAAGTACCTTCAGATAATGCCATAAATCATTTCCTAAAATGGAATAACCCACAAAAGGATGAGGTGAAACAACTTTCCAGCTGAAGACAACTTAGAAGGTCAGCAGGAAAAGTCTGTTGCACTTGGGGGAGAGTGGAGCACAGTCCAGTGCAGGCTGTGGCAGTATAGCCCTAGCCCCAGCAAACTAGGAGCAGGCCTTGGGAGTGACTGAATCAGCAGTGTCAGTAGTAGTGGATGCTTCCTGAGCTCTCAACCTATACATGGTAAGGGAGTTGAACAGCTGATCAGAAGGAGATTACAGGAGCCTTTTTTGATAGCACTGAGGCAGGACTCGGTTGCTTTGCACAGGCCAGGAGAGTAGTAAACACACCTCTCTTTAGATCATACCACATTAGGAGAACTGAAAACTTTCAAGTCCCAAAACTATCTCTGAAAACAGTTGCACAAAATCTCTCAAGCTTGGGACAGTGCACCCTCCATCCTGGTAGTAAAGTCCCACTTTAACAAAAAGTTAAAAGTAAATAAAAAGATTTGAAAAATAAACAAACAACAGAAAACAATTCTAACCATAGAAAGTTACTTTGGTGAGAATGACGCAAGAAAATCTTGAAAAAAGAGTTAACAGGTAGGTAAAGGAAACACAAAAAATACTGAAGAACAAAACAACTTAAAGAACAGACTAGACTAAATAATAAAAGAGGTGCAAAAATAATGAGGAGAAGAATGCCTTTAAAAGCAGAATTGGCTAAATGGAGAAGGAGGCATAAAAGTTCAGTGAAGAAAATAATTCCTTAAATATTAGAATGGACGGAGTAAAAGCCAGTGGTTTTATGAGAAATCAAGAAACAAAAACAAACAACTGAAAAAATAGAAGACAATGTGAAACATCTCACTGGAAAAACTACTAACTTGGAAAATAGATCAAGAAGAGATCATTTTAAAAATTATTGAACTGCCTGAAAGCCATGATCAAAAAAACAGACAAGATATCACCTTTCAAGAAATTATAAAGGAAAACTGTCCTGATATTCTAGAACCAGAGAGTAAAATAGAAATCAAAAGAATCCACCCATGACCTCCTGAAAGAGATCTCAAAATGAAAACTCCCAGGAATATTATAATCAAATTCTAGAGTTCTCAGGTCAAGGAGAAAATATTGCAAACAGCCAGAAAGAAATAATTCACATATCATGGAGCCACAGTCAGGATAACACAAGATTTAGCAGTTTTTACATTAAAGAACTGGAGGGCTTGGTGTGTGCTATTCCAGAAGGTAAAGTAGTTAGGATTACAACCAAGAATCACCTACCCAGCAAAGATGAGTATAATCTTTCAGTGGAATAAAATGGACATTTAATAAAATAGAGGATTTTCAAGCATTCTTGATAAAAAGACCAGAACTGAATATGAAATTTGACTTTCAAATACAAGACTCAATAGTAGCATAGAAAGATCATTAGGAAAGGGAAATCATAAGGGACTTAATAAGGTTAAAATGTTTATGTCCCTGTATAAGAAGATGACACTTATAATTCATTAAAAACCTTCTATTTATTAGGGCACTTAAGAGTATACATAGACAGAGAGCACAGATGTGAGTTGAATAGGAAGGCATGATATCTAAAAAAATAAAATTAAGGGATGAGAAGGGGAAAGGGGAGTTGAATGGGGTAAATTATCTCACATAAAAGAGGTAAGAAAAAGCTTTTACAGTGAAGGGGAAGATGTGCAAAGTGAGCGGGGAGAGTGAGTGAGACTTACCCTCATCAGAATTGGCTCAAAGAAGAAATGACATATATACTCAACTGAGTATAGAAATCTATCCTACCCTACAGGAAAGTAGGAAAGGAAGGGAAGGGGTTAAGAGAAAGGAGAGATGATAGAAGGGAGGACCAATTGGGGGAGTCCCTATTAAGGAGGGATAGGGTGAAAGAAGAGAGAGAATAAAATAAGTATGGGGGAATAGAATGAAGGGAAATATATTTAGCAATTATTACTACAAAAAATTGAAGCAAGTTTCTCTGAGAAAGGCCTTATTTCTCAAATATATAGAGAACTGAGTCAAATTTATGAAAAAGAGCCATTCCCCAATTGATAAATGATCAAGAGAGATGAACAGTTTTCAGATGAAGTAATCAAAGCTATTTATAGCCATGTGAGAAGGCGCTCTAAATTGCTATTGATTGGAGGAATGCAAATAGAAATAATTCTGAGGTACCACCTCATATCTATTAGATTGGTTAATAGGACAGAAAAGGAAAATGACAAATGCTGGAGGAGATGTAGGAAAAATGAGATGTTAATGCATTGTTGGTGGAGTTGTAAACTGATTCAACCATTCTTTACAGCAATTTGGAGCTATGCCCAAATGGCTATAAAACCATGCATGACCTTTGACCTAGTAATACCACTACTAGGTGTGCATCTAAAAGGATATTTTATAAAAGGGAAAAGAACCTATATGAATGGAAATATTCATAACAGTTCTTTTCTGGTGGAAGGGAGTTAGAAACTGGGAGAGTACCCATCAGCTAGGGAATGGCTGAACAAATTGAGCTATGTGATTATGATGGAATACAATTGTACCATAAGAAAAGATGAGCAGGATGCTCTCAGAAAAACCTGGAAAGATTTACATAAGCTGATGCAAAGGGATGTACACTACTATGTACAAACTCATAGCAATATCATAAGATGATTAGCTGTGAATGACTTAGCTGTTCTCAGCAATACAAGACAGTTCTGAAGGACTTACGATGAAAAATGCGATTCATTCCCAGACAAAGAACTGATGGTGTCTGAATACAGATTGAAGCATTTTTTACTTTATTTTTCTCAAGATTTTTTTTTATTGTTTGGTCTATGTTTTCTTTCACAACATGACTAATATGGAAATGTGCTTTGCATGACTACAGACATATAACCTATATGAAATTGCTTGCCTTCTCAATGAGGGAGGTGGGGAGGGAGAAGGGAGAGAATTTGTAACCCAAAATTTTAAAAATTAATGTTAAAATTGTTTTTACATGTAATTGGGGAAAATAAAATTCTAAATAAGCTTTTGTTTTAAAGAACATAAATTCCTTGTGAGTAGAATTGTTTCACTGTTTGTATTCATATCCCCAGCCCCTAACACAGTGCCTGGCACACAGGTGCTTAATAAATACTTGATGATGGGATTGATTAAAGCCCATAGTCTTTCTTTTAATGCATGTTAAATAACCACATCATATAATTACATATACCACTCCTATATTTTTATTTTTTTTGCTAAAAATTATTTTAAAAGGAATTTCTAAAAATCTGTTTGAATAAAAATAACAAAAACTTGAAGATTCTCTAGAGGGTAGGCTAGATGTCCTTTACTGGGTTTTCAAAAATAGCCTTGAAGGTTCTGTTTAGACAAAATGTCTCCCACATATAATGATAGAATTATATAAGACTCTAGGGGAGATTTTTCAACTATCCAGTATATTGTAAGATTAAATACAATGTAAAACAGGGAAGGACAGTTATCTCTTTCACATTCTGACTTTCTCCATTGTGATTTCGATATATGGTGAGTTGGCATAAGAAATCAAATGGGAATTTGAGGGGACTCTTGTGGAAGCTGCAAACAACACCTGAAGACCAGAAAGAAAATGATCCAGATCCTATGACCAAATAGCCTAAATTTTACAAGGGCATTACAGGCACAGTATAGAGATAGGTTGACCAATAGATTGTATGCTCCTTGAAGATAAGAGTGAGTAGGGCTAGGAGGAAGAGCACCCACTAGCAGAAATTGCATTTGGACCATTCTTGAGGTGCCATTCAATACTTTTAATTGAATATTTTCTCAGTATTCTTTAGAATCCTTTAGTTCTTCAGTATTTTATCAGGAAACGCATCTCAAATTGAACCCATAAATTCCTAGAGCCAGTATTTCCTCTGTAAAGTATTATTTTAGTCAGGTTGGATTCCTATGCACTATGGTGAAAATTCACTTAGCATTTCTAAAATTACCTTAGACTGGCATTAATAGGAATAACAACAATTTCCAAATTCCATGTAGAAATCTACCAGCAAGATGCAGAGGAAAGACTGGTGAATTCACAGATGTTGACTTTGAATTCCAGTTCTACTTCTTATTTCTCACTTAGCCTTGGGGCAAGACATTTAACTTCATTGGCTCTCATTTCCTTTCACAGCAAAAATGGAGAGGGGAGGGAAGTCTTTGAGGTTCCCTCCAGCTCCAAAACAACGATTTTTACATATACTTTAAATCAAACCATGCCTCGAAGATACAGAGATGACTGCATTATTTAATATGTTATTTAACAGGGCCTCAAAAAATAATCTACTAACAACTGAGGCAGTATGGCATAATGGAAAAAAGGCTGGACTTGGAAGTTACGAGTTCAAATTCACCCTCTGACACTTACTATTCATGTGACCTTGGGTAAGTCATTCAACTCTCTAGGTTGCATGGTGGGAGACAGTTTGGTGTAAGGTGGAGTGTTAGATTTAGAATCAAAGAACATGGGTTCAAATCCTGGTTATGACACTTGTTACTTAGGTGACCTTGAGCAAGTCCTAATTTCTCTGAATCTCAATTTCTACATCTATAATATGAAAGAGTTAGATTAGATGATCTGAGGACTTTTGAGCTCTAGACCTATGATTCAATAAACCCAAACTGAATCTCAGTCTGTATGCTAACATAGACATGTGAAAATCTGCATAGATGGATAAAGTTCCCTCACTAGGAATTTCCTCTACTTCTGAAACCACAGTCTCTTTGCATATCAATAACATTTTGAACAGTAAGTAGATTTAAAAAGGAGACTGCAGACAAAATAAATTGTAGGGGGAATTCAATTCAATAAAAATGGTCATTGAGCACCTAGATGATTTAAACACTAGGGTTATCCAAATAAAGAACAAAATCAGACCTCCCTCAAGAGTCTTACATTCTACTTCTAATGATGGGAAGGAGAGAGTTTCAGAATAAGTAAGAATGTCCTAGGGGTAATATAGAAAAAAAAAACACATTTGGCCCATTTTCATAGCTAAATTGCAATGTAACTCTATGCTCCAGGGGAAAAGAAAACCTTTATTCTTCCATAAAGGAATAAAGAACACACAAAAGCTGTAGCTGGGAAAAGCCATATGGACAACTAGATTATTGTCACAATACAGTCTAGCATTTTATTTGCTATTATTTTGAGCCCTGTAAAAAATGTTTCCATTATTTCTATTGGTTTTAAAGGCAGCTTATATTTTAAGAAATACCATCTATAAATGGTAACCAATGATCCCCAACAATTTTTTTTGTAATATGCCCCTACCCTGTTGATATTTTCTGTATGCTTGATGCTTACTGAATTTTTTTCATTAATTACCAAAAAAATCTCTCTCTACCTGCATAGGTTTTAGCTGAGGTAAAAGTGGATGGCACTGCTAGGTGGTCAGCTTTCAAGGATGAGGAGGCTGCACATGGCCTCAAGGCCACAGGTTCCCCACCCCTGGAAGATTCTGATCCCTCTCCCAAATCAAAAATTCTGAAACAACTCCACTCACCTTTTGCTGGAGATTTGTTCATTTTACAATTAACCAAGATTTTATAGCAAGCAGGCCCTCCCCCTGTTTCATAGGGCACATAAACACATGAACAGCCTGGGTGAAATGTACATTTATGGACCAGCTGGTTCATGTATGTGTGGGAGAAGACAACTGCTGCTGTGGACGGCCTCTTCTCTCTAACTAGTGCTTGCCAAGAAAAGCAAAACCTCTAGCCAAACCCACAATAAGACCATGCTAGATTCTGGACACAGAATAGGGTAGGGGAGAAAGGGCCAAAATTGGAGTCATAAGACCTGAGTTCACATTTTGACTCAGTCACTTCCCACATGCATAACCCTGTTGGACCTCATTATCCTCTGCAAAGGGCAGAGATAGGACTAGATGAGGTGGTGTGTATAGTATGTAGGTTTCTGGAGTTGAAATCAGAAAAATGTGTTTTCAGATTCTACCATAGCCCCTTATTGGCTTACCTTGGACAGTAACTTCTCTGACCTCTGCCTCAGTTTCTTCATTTGTCAAAAGAGAGGGTTGGACTTCCTGGTCTCTTACATCTCATCCAGCTATAGATCTATGATCGTGTGACCTCTATGTTCTCTTCTAGCCATAAATGTAGGAGTCTATGAGTAAAGCAAATCTGATTAATTTTAAAAGGATTGATTGCCCAATTACCATTTGACTTAACATTGATCAATGGTACAAGGAGAGGGCAAGAAAGGCATAAATAGTGAATGGTTCACTAGACTTATTTCCAGAGCTGGTGATACATGACAGAACTGATTGATCTGTTTCATCTCCTGACTGAACTAAAATTTGGGAATCACCTGTATACAACATGCATATAGACAGGAAAACACAAAGTATATTCATAGTGCTACAAGGAAATTTCAAGGAGTAGGAAACACTAACAAGTGGTAGGAGTCCTTGCATAGGAGGTGGTCAGCATGTCGCTGGAACTATGGCTTAAAATGGACTTGCCAAATAACATTACAGAATTGACCAATCAACATGTATTTATTAAGCTCCTACTATGTGCCAGGACACCATGTTAGACTCTGGAGATACAAGGCAAAAGAAAAATAGTCCCTACTCTCAAAGAGTTTATATGCTATTAGGGAGACAGCTGTTTCACATATATATTTACACGAACAATATATACCAAGATATTGATGTTTTATCTTCCTACTAGACCACAAGCTCCATGAGGGTGGAAATAATTACTTATCTAAACTATATCTCAGGTAGTGATAATAATGAGAGAAGGGAAGGGAAGGGAAGGGCAAGGGAAGAGAAGGAAAGGGAAGGGAAGGGAAGGGAAGGGAAGGGAAGGGAGGGAGGGAGGGAAGAGGAAAGAAAAAAGAAAGGAAAGAGAGGACTAGCAATGAAACTGTTTTTAAAAACACGTAGAAAAGACAAGACAGAAGTTTGGAAGAGATAAAGACAGTTTTGTTACTATCAAGTTAAATTTAATATATGCTTTAAAACTATGTAAAAAGTTCACAGTTTAATATATAAAGCTCTTTTCTCCTTTTAAATTGAAATATTCCTGTTGTTGATGTTTAAGTTCCGGATAAAAAGAATTTTTTTTTAATTTAAAAAACATACTGTTCATCTTTTGTTGCATTTAACAGAATTCTGTATATAGTAAGTGCTTAATAAACATTTATTGCTCTGTTTGTCTCCTCATAACTCAGTGTTTTTCCTCATCACAAGATGCATTCTTTCCTGTAATAGCATTTTTCACTATGATGTCTGAATAAAAAACCATGCTTTCTTCCTTCAATCATTAGTCTTGAAAAAAAAGCATTTGGCCTAAGAACAAGTGTTCTCCATAAACAAACTTGAATTTAAATATCTAGGTCTCCAGTCCTTGTTTGTCCTAGGAAGTACTGCTGAGTGGTATTCGTTGTCCAATGGCCACATCAGACATGTACTCAAAATATTCCATTGAACTAATCAGGATGCCAGGTTAAAGCCAAGCTCATGTTTTACTGTTTATTCTGTAAAATCATGGCCAGGAAAAATATCTGCGCAACACTGATAGAAGATTACATCTTCTTAGCAGAGTGCTCTGCTTACAATACTGAACATGCTTAGTAAATGGTCTCATGAATGAAGGGGTTTTCATCAAGAGAATGAAGAATTCCACAGTCAGACCACATTCAGAATATTATATTCAGTTCTCAGCACCAATTTGAATGGCACTGAGCAAACTAGAGAGAATCCAAAGAGTGATAACCAGGAATGAGATTCTTGAAGGTAATGGGTCTGTTTGTTTAGCTTGAAAGAAGCTAGTTTTAGACAGGGAAGGCATGATAGCTATCTTCAATACAGCTATTCTGTGGGGAAGGAGTATCACTGCCTGGTACTCCAGAGGATAAAACTAGTACAAATGGATGGAAATTTCTGGAAGTCAGATTTTGGCTCTATGAAAGAAAGAACTCTTTAGAAGTTGAGCTATCCAACAGCCAAAAGTGCTGTTTCAGCAGCTAGGGAGCTCTCATTACTCGAATACTGAAGCAGACGCAGAACCAAATTATCAAGGGTCAGACTGCCAATGTCAGGATACCTTCATTCGGTGGGAAGCTGGAGGCTATGACCTCTAAAGTCCTGTCTAATTCTAAGATTCTATGATTCCATTCTTAAAGATTCACATCCAGCATCTTTAGAGTGAGGTGTTTCTTTTTTTCCCTAATTAATAAGAACTCTAATGTTCAATCAATGTGGAAAATCTTTTTATTGACAAAATAATTTGCAAGGAAAATACTGTCTCCATCGAAATTAAATGGACTACATGTTTAAAAAGCATTAAGAGATACCTCTGGTGTCTTTATCCAAAATAATGAAAACCAGGCAAAACAGATGATTGTCTAAAATGAGAGTGTAAAATTATCCTTGGGTGTTAATTACTGCAATCTTCTTCCTTGCCAGCCTTTTCTTTGAGCATTTAGGAGAAAGTCAGACAGATTTTTTTAAAATTTCAATTTCCCCCCTTCCTGTCCACAGGATAAAGATGCTAATGGATAGAACAAAATTCCTGCAGAAAGAGGATAAGGACTTCTGGTTCTGAATGTTACATGTTCAATTTATTATATATTTGAAAAATAAAATGCAAGCTGTAGGGGACCCACAATTTTATGTTCAATTTTGCTCTTCTATACAAATGGAAGCGATCATTGAATTTAATGTTTGGCAATTTCAGAATTAAAAAAAAGAAAGATAGGGTGAAGGGGTGAGGGAGGCTGATTATTGTAGAAGTGGCCCAGAAATTTCAGTTTGAGTTCTGGCTGCTAAGGGCTAATTGAATACAGCTCAAGCAAGTTCCTTCATTTCTCTATACCTCACCTTTTAGAACCTGATCGGCAAATTGTGAGGTTTGAGTAGATGGCCCACATTGACTCACAAGAATCAAGAGTTGACAATACTGGGAGTAGGGTGCAAACTTAACATCTGCACGCTGGCTTAATTTTTTTTTAATTAAAAGTTAATTGCAATTTATCTTGTTTACTGCAAAGACAATTAATTAGGGAGAGGTCAATTTCACTGCAGATAAGAGCAGTTAAAGATGAAGGTTAAACACAGAAAGAAGTCTGTTTTAATGGTTGACAGTTGTAATCTACCGAAAACCAGCTGATAGTGTTTAATGATGTTACTGGAGCCCAGAAACGAAATCATTCCTTGGAATTCTGGATTACAGAACCTGCCCACAAAGGTCTACCCTTGACACTGACCCCTATTGTTAAGTGGTCCTTGGAAATCTTCTAGCTGGAATGGTCTTTAAGAAAAGTGAGCCAGAACTCCAGAAAACTCCAAATGGGTGAAAGAAACAGCTGTGTCCTAGGAGCTCAAGAACAGAGATATTGAACTAACTCTATCAGTTCTCTCCCTGCCCCCCACTGCTAGATCCTCAACCATTCCAATTCTTCTCCTTCCCATTCTTCTTCCCAGTCTTCTACTCCTTCCCCGCCCCCATCCCTCTTCCCTCTAGACCTCCTTCCCCTGCCAACCTCTCAGTCGTCCAGTCCCTCCCTGCCGCCCCCATCCCCCGCACACGCAAACCCCTTAATCCCTCCCAATGCCATCCCACCCGATGGCCAAGTCCCTGGGCTTGGGCAGGGTTCCCGGGCAGGTGGGCCAACAGCGACCAGGACCCCAGAGCCAAGCTGGAAGGCTGGCGCGTTTCTGTGTCCACTGAGCTCTCCCCGGGAGGGAGGCGGCCGCGGCAGTGGCCCTACCAGTCGGGCTCACGTGACTGTGACTGTGACTGTGCCCGCGGCTGCGGCTCCTGCCCCTAGACCTCCACTGCTCTCCGGGAGATGGGGGTGCGGCTCAACCGGGAAGGGGAGGGGTGGAACCCGGGGCGGGGCCTGGAGGGGCGGGGGAGGGAGGGGCCCCGGACGGCTGCAGCCAGCGTAGCCGTCCCCAGGGGCAGCCTGGGCGGTCCTACCTGGGAGCGCATCCGCATCCTTCTTCCCGCATTCAGCATCCCGCAGGCGCCCAGGTGCGAGCGCGGACCATATCCAGGTGAGCGCGCTACGGCCCCAGAAGGGACAGGGAGGGTCAGCTGGGCTCGCACCCCCGCGACCGAGGGAGGGGAGGGTTCCACGTTGCGCGCATGTCCTGCCCCAGGTGTCCTTGCCAGGGTGGCCCTTGGCGGAGTGAGAGTGACCAGGGAGCTCTGGGGGTTTCCTGAGTGCTATGGAACTGGAGGAGAGAGCTGGGGACTAGGGCACTGCTTACCCATCCTAAATCTCAAGGGATGCAAAACTCCTTGGAAACGGGCAGCCCGGGCTCTGCAGGGAACTCTGCCTTCCGCACCCGGGACAGAGGCGGGGGACCTGGGGGCTTTGCCCTGACCTTCTTGGTAAGTGACTGCGCGCCTCTGAATAGGGAGGGACCCGCTCGGCACACACAGAGATACACACACAAACACACACACACACACACACACACACACACTCTCTCTCTCTCTCTCTCTCTCTCTCTCTCTCTCTCTCTCTCTCTCTCTCTCTCTCTCTCTCTCTCTCTCTCTCAAGAGGATAAAGTAACGGATAGTCTGTCATCCCTCTGGAATACATCAGAGCGTATGTTCTTTCTCCGGCCCCAGGTTTGCCAACATTAGTCCGCTCTTTCTTCTTTGTTACGGTCAGAAGATTGGAGTGGAGGGTCTCCTGAGGGTCTCTTCCACCTCCAAACCCTAGGATACAGTGTTTCTGCCTGCTCTGCCCTGACAACCAGCCCCCTCTCCACCCCCACTAGAAAGCCGACTTGTGCCTTCTTCATGTTAGTTTTGGAAACACCAGGCTGAAAAAGGTTTAAACTCAGGAAAGACTTTGTTCTCTCCTTTGGGGACCTGGAGAGAGAACAAGGACTAAGGTTTCAGGTCTTTAAAAAAAAAGTTTGCAAGCTCACTAGTTATAAACTAAAGCCATTCTTGTTTGCGAAGTTTGTGACAGAACACATTCCTCTACAAGTTGTGGCTGTATATTTAAACTTGAAGCATTCCAGCAGATAACTTCACCTGGCTTGACTTAAGCTGGTGAGACAGAGATGGGGTGAACAGTGATCCTGGAAAGAGAGTAACTGCCAAGCCCCCCGAAAGGACATCTCAGCTACTCCCACCGAGGAAGGCCCTTCCTGAGGATCTACTTATTAAAGACTTCTCCATTTTTAATCCATGTCTCTTCATATGTGTATATATGGCAAGAAAGGTTTTCCTCATCTGTAGTAAAGTGGGATCCCCTGGATGCTACTTGAGGACTAGGACTGTTTCAGGTTTGATTTATTGTTGTTTTGATTTATTGGAGCTTTTGCTAGAGGTAAACTTGTGCTTTACAAAAGCTAGGTGATTGTTAGCAACTTTTCTCAAGTTTACTTAACTGTTTTCCTTTGTCCTAAACCTCCTTTAGGCCTGGCCTGCTTTATTTTTCTACCTTGAATTGCTTTGTATGCCTAACTTAATAGCTTACTAAATTTTTGCTCTTATGTTAATGTGCTCTCACCTTAAAGAAATTGCTTGTGTTTACCTTGGTGGGTCAGGTCTTTCTCCTTTCCCCCAGTGGAATGTAATCTCCTTGTTAGCTGAGGCTGTTGAGGTTTTTGTCTCTGTGACCCTAGCACTGCAGCAGTAATTGTAGTAATAACAGTGGTAATGGTGGTAGTAGTACTAGTACTGATAGTAATACTAGTACTACTAGTAGTAATAGAAGTACTAGTAGTAGTTATGGTGGTAGTGGTGGTTAGTTGTAGAAGTGATAGTAGTAATAGTAATGGTGGTGATATTTACTAGTAGTAGTAAGTAATTGTAGTAGTAGTTGTGATGGTGGCTAGTGATAGTAGCAGTAGTAGTATTTATATAGCACCTACTATGTGATAGGCATTGTGTTAAGTAAGCACTTTACAAATAGTAACACATTGAAACCTCACAACAATCCTAGGAGGTAGGTGTAGTTATCTTCATTTTACAGTTGAGGAAACTGAGGCAAACAGGTTAAGGGATTTCCCAAGTGATTGTCTTCTATCTAGTATACATTTAAATATTTGCAGCATTAAATTGAGACTAATGTAAATTTGTGGCAGTCAAACTTCAAGTTCACTGATAAAGAATCTTACAGTTGTCAGTGATCCAAAAAGATGCCTCATCATGGCACAGACGTGAGCCTGTCAAACAGTTAATAGAATCTGAGATTTGGAGTCAGAGATCATAGATTAGGATCCCATCTCATATAGTGCTAGCTGTATGACTTGGGCTAGTCACTACCTCTCTGAGTTTCAGTTTCTTCAGATGCAAAATGAGTAAATGGAGTATCTTCTGCACTGACTGGGTGGTAAGGATCAAATGACATGATGGAGGTGCAAGACATGCCTACGTGGGGCTGTCTTTTATATAAATATGACCAGGAGAGGCATAGAGAGATACCTAGAGTTTAGCCCACCTATGTTGAAAGTAGGAAGAAGGTCATGCTTGTTACCACCAGCTGTCTAGCCAGGAGTGGGGAGGAGGGAGAGACAAGTCATATACAGGTCCACTGAGGCAGGACAAATTCTCTCCCCAAAAGAGATATTGGTCTAAATTCATATTGATCTGTCACCACTTAAATTTCTCTAGTTTAAGAATATCTGAGGTTCAGAATAAAATCTGCTTAACTAATTACTCTCAAAAGAGAAGGTAGCCTTTAGCTAATGCTCTAACCAATTTAGCCCACTTCCCATCAAATACCACTGATACAAGAGAACGCTAAGAATTGCTAGTAAATTTCTTTATCAAAGAAACTAGCAAGCAGAAATTGGCAAAGTTATATGTAGAATAGAATATACCCAGAGAATACACAGCATTGAAATGTAAATGAACTCGTCTACAAGATCAAGATAAGATGTCTGCTCAAGTCTGAAGAGAGGAGACCATCTCACTCTGGGGAGACCTTTAGCAGCTGTCCCTGGGTTACTAGGAAGTTAAGGAGCATGGTCCCCATCTCATCTACTACTCCACAGGCTCCGGTTAGAAATTCAAAAGTCCATGCTTCATCTCCTTCAAGTCATCTCTCTCTGATCCTATGTCCAAGTGGGTCCAACAAACTTCCTTACAGGATTATTCAGTGTCAGGGTTCTCTCAGTCAACCAGGAATCACTTCCTTCTATGTTGCTCAATATAGGTCATAGGCCTAACCCTCAGGAATAAACTGATGAAGGATACAACAGAATCAAGAGAATAGTTTCTACAATCATAAAAGCACCCTAAAGACAAGCAACTTTGAAAACTACAAGAACTGTGATCAAAACAGTGACCATTCAGAACTTTAGAGGACCCATGATAAAACATATTATCCATTACAGACATATATGTATGTGAGTATATACAGATAGATAATGTAATTCAGTAAATATTAAGCACCTACCATATGCCAGGCATTGTGCTAAACACTGGGGAGGAAAAAAAAGGGGGCAAATGACAGTCTCTTCACTCAAGGAGATCACAGTCTAATGAGGATACAATAAACAAACAAATATGTTTAGACAAGCTATGTACAGGGATAAATAGGAAATAATGAGCAGAGGGAAGACCCTAGAATTAAGAGGGGTTGGAAAAGGCTTCCTGTAGAAGATGAAATTTTGTTGTTGTCTGTCATTTGTTCTCTAAGAGAACCATGTTTTCAGGAGGATGATTCCATGACCTACAAGTGAATTGGATTTCAATGAAGGAGAGCTATGCACGGTCATAAGCCTCACTCTGCCCCCAGAGCCATCTAGGTCCAGCAACAAGATATAGATCAGAATGACTGGAGATGGACCCCAGATGGGTCTTAAAGGAAGCCAATAGGTACAGATGAGGAGGGAGAACATTCCAGGCATGAAAGACAGGCAGAGAAAATGCCCAGTCAAAAGATGCATCGTCCATCATTAGCACTAGATTAGAGAGTGTGGGTCAAGGAATAAGGTGTAAGAAGACTGGAAAAGGAGAAAGGGACTAGTTTATGAAGCTCTTTCAAGGTCAAAGAGAGTATTTTGTATTTGATTAGGAGCCTCTTGAGTTTAGTGAGTGAGTGACAGAGAGAGAGAGAGAGAGAGAGAGTGTGTATGTGTGTGTGTGTATGTGTGTGTGTGTGTGTGTGTGTGTGTGTGTGTGTTGGGGTGGGGGACATGAGTAGACCTGTGCTTTGGAAAAATCACTTTGACAGCTAAGTAAAGGATAGATTGGAGCAGAAAGAAACTTGAGGAAGGCAGACCCACCAGCAGCCATTGCAACAATCCAGGTGCCAGAGGATGAGGGTCTTCACTAGAGTGTTGGCAGTCAGAGAAGAGAAGGGGTCTATCAGGGAGCTGTTACAAAGATGATAGACCTTGACAACAGACTGAATATGAGGAGGAGGGTCAGAAATAGTGAGAAGACTGTTATAATCCTGGGGTATTGGGAGGATGGTGTTGCCCTCCAGACAATAATAGGGCAGTCTCTGGTTTATGAGTTTTTTTACCTGTTTCACTTTGTTCTAAGAGACTTCTCACAAAGTAAGAGTAATCTGTGAGTACATGTAATGTCAAAACAAAATACATCAATAAAAATGAAAGTGACCAAAAAAACCCAGCAACCCACCTCCACCTTGGTGAGAAGCAGGATTACATTAGAAAAGGGATCGACAATATTTCAACAGCTATTATGATTTTAGAGTCACCGTGTTCCAAACAATAATGCATATATAGGAGATTACCTTATTGGGTACTCTCTACAGTGACATGAAAGTCAAGGAAAAGGGCCTTGTGAATTTCTGAAACCGGGAAAAGTTGGTTGAGGTTTTATCAAGTTCATAAAAGAACAAATAAATCTTTGAATTAGATCCAGAGGGAAGATGAGCCTTCCCCATGTGTCAGATAAGGGGAATGGGCTAAAGGATGTTGTCTTTCTTCCAATGGAAGCCTTCTCCAAGCCCTGGGTTTTGGAGTCTGTGCAATAGATGACTCCTGAAGCTGGGAACTCTGTGAGACCAGAATTCATTTTTGTGCCATCACTCCCAGACAATACCAATATAATTTTAAGGCTTTGGTTATTGTCACTGATCAAGAGTTTTTAAGAATGAGCATTGGATTTTGTAAAAATTAATGATTTTGAAATCGCCTTGTTTACACTTGAATAGTCTCAGTAGTTTGCTAAATTCATTTAAAAAATCAATTTGCCTAATTCCATGTTTAATTGCTTCTTTAAAATCAAAGGCCTGATGTATTCTAAGGCAGTGGGGTGTAGTGGATAAAATCTTGGACTCAGAATTAGAAAGCTGTAAGGAGGCTTAGCAGCCATCTGTCCAACCCATACCCAAAGGAATTTTCATTATAAAATTCCCAGTAAGTAGTCATTCAAACTCTGCTGTAACACCTCCAAGAGTCAGCCATATCTGAGTTTGAATCCTACCTTTGACACTTAGTAGTTGTGTGACTCTGGGAAAGTCACTTTATTCCTTTGAACCTCAGTTTCCTCATCTGTAATATATATATATATATACATATATATATACATATATATGTATATATATATGATAGTGGGACCCGTAGTACCTTCTTCATAGAGTTGTTGCAAAAGTCACTGAAATTGTTTGTGTGCATATGTGCTTCTGTGCATGTGCACAAGTGTGCCCCAGTTCCTGTGTGCCCAGCATGTATGCCCATGTGCATGCAGGGGAGTGAGCACTTTTTCATTTTTTTTTTTTTTTGGAATCTCTCCCCCTTTGAGATACTTATCCCTAAGTACCTTTAGATGGTACCACACCCAGCACAGATTTTTCTTCTGGTTGAGTCCAGCCATTCTATTCTGTCTGGTTTTATCTTCAGTGACAGATTTTCTCTTGCGGCAAGCTGAGCTCTAAAGAGTTAAGAGTACAAATAGAAGGATTCTCTCATCTTTGGAAGGCTTAGCTCTAAATCAGATGGAAAGGTCCCATGGTTCTTAGGGTGCAGCAGTAAAGCAGATGGTTAATGCCTCTTCTTTCATGTTTTTTCCACCAATAAAATTGTGTCTTTTTTGTGATATTGAACCATTAGACAGTGTCAAGGACTTTGGTGGAAAGACCTTCCCTTCATGAGCTGTAAATCCTGCAGGACTGCTCCTCCAGGGTCCCTCCACAGGGACTGCTTTCCAGAAGGATGGCTGAGGGCATGGGGCTAGAAGCATTGCTAGTCTCAAGGCTCCAGGTGTCAGGGTCCTGGGCTGTCACCATCAGGGTTTATGGGAAGGTGGTGGTTAAGATAGTGGTGGTGGTCTGACCTGTCTGGCACATGCTGCTGCTATCTCTTCCTCATGGAGCCTTATTGATTCAGCTAGGCTGTCTTATCTGCCATGGGTGTGACAACTAACTAGTTGACGGTTGGTCAGGACGGCTGGCCCCTCCTCCACCAAAGTTGTTTCCCTGGTTGATGGCTGTGTGGGCTGGGCTGATGGCAGGATCAGTGGTCTGGGGGCAGAAAAGAGAGTCCTGTCACATTTAGGATAACTGTGCTTATTTGTAGATGGTTTCTTGGGTTCCTTCAAACTCTAAATCTAAGATCCTATGAAAAACTATCTGAAATTAAAATACAAAAACCTTCTTGGGATCATTATCCAAATGTTCATTATTTATTTTTGAATTGAATTGACTATGGATGCATTCACTGTAAATCTCTATTAAGTTCCTACTTTATGCAGACACTGTACCGACTGCTTGTTATACATAAATATCTAGGATTCAGGTCCAACTCTCAAAAAGGGTTTCATATAGACTAGAAAAAAATTAAATAGCTACTGTATGAGAGAAAATAAGCATAGAAGAAAAAGGAGGAGAAGAAGAAGAATTCTGAAAACCTTTGAGTTTTGCAAAGAACTTTATAAATGCAAACTCATTTTAGCCTCATGACAGCCATGGAAAATGACTGCTAATATGCCCATTTTACAGATATGGAAACGAAGCACAGAAGACTGAGCGATTTGTCTGAAATCACACAAATGGCTGAAACAAGATTTAAACTCAAGTTTTCTGGTCTCCATGTCTAGTGCTCTATGTTCTATCGTATCTAGCAGTCTGTGAATTCTATATTAAGAAAAAGTGTTTTTTCGAAATTTAAGGAGCAGGAAAGAATTTGGATGTGAGGGAAATGAAGTGAGGCTTTGTGGAAAAGGTGATGCCTGAGGTGGACCTTGAAGGAAAGAAGTAGCTTGGATACATGATGGTGATGGATTGGATGGGAGAGAGAGGGTAAAGTTCATTCCAGCCATCAGGGATGATGTAAAGGCAAAAGAAGATAAGGAAGAGAAATAAAGTCTCATGTGCCTGGAATGGAGAGTAAATGAAAGGGAGATAAGGCTGACAAGGTTGAATGGAGCCAGACTGTAAATGGTATGTGATACATAAAACTTGACCACCTAAAACTTTAGGTTAGTGCTCCACACACCCCCACTCAACATATTGATTTCATCTCACCTGTAGAAAGAAATTTGTTTTGTTAGAATAACCACACAAATACCTAGTCCAATAATATGGAAGACTTCAACTATATATATATATATATATATATATATATATATATATATATATATATATATATATATATATATAGTCTATACTGGCTGCTTCATAGGCTTGTTGTGAGGCTCAAATGAGATCAAATATGGGAGGTGACATGGCATAGTAGATAATATTCTGGGCATTGAGATAGGAGAAACCTAGGTTCAAATCTTATCCCTGACACTTGCTAGCTGTGTGAGCCTGGGTAAGTCATCCAAACCCACTGAGCCTCCTCATCTGTAATATAAGGATGAGAACATTTATAGTACTTGCGCTACCACTCCCCTGCACCAAACAAAATCCGTATAATATCCAGGAAAGCAATCTATCACTTTTGTAATAGAGATGAATGAGAGAGTTAGGAAAGAAACTTGTTTCTAAGAGATCTGGGACTTCTCCCCCATAGTCTGATTTAAACACTTCTATTTCAACATGGTATAGAGGAAATATCACTCACCTGGGAGTCACAAGACCCAGATTCAGTTTTGTCTCTATCATTGTGCCCACGAAGAATCAGTGAATGAATGAATGAATGAATGAATGAATGAATGAATGAAAAGGCATTTGTTGAGCATTTAACTGTGCTGAGTGTAGCCCCTGCTCTCAACAGGATCCCATTCCAATTGGGAGACAACACATGGGGAAAGTTTGAGGGGCGAATATTATTCAAAGGTCTTATGGTCTTCTAGGTGTAGCAGCAAAGTATACAGGGTTGCTTTTTCTTTAATGTAATTTCAGTTGATTAAACCATATCCATTTCTGATATTGAGCCGTACCATAGTATTGATCATTTTGTCACTGACAACATTCTTTTCTGAGTCTTCAGGTAGTTGAGGTCATTTGTCCACAAGGGTTGCTTCCCTTGCAGTGGTCTGGGGGGGGGGGGGTATTGCTATTCTAGAGGTGTTCAGGCTCAGGGTCCTGAGTCGTGTCCATAATGGTCTCATTGTGTTGTGATCAAGGGGGTGGCAGTGGCAGTTCTACTCAGCTGGCACATATCATCTCCTATTTCTCCCTTAGGACATTTTCCTGTTTGACATAGTCTGACTTCTCTTCCCTGTGGTTGATGGTTGGGTGACATTTGGTGGGTATGGCTTATCCTATCTCCATGGGAACTACTCCTCTGGTCATAGCCACTGGGGCAGGATTGTAGGTAGAACTAGTTGGGTGGGTCTGCTATTCCTAGGGCTCTAGGACTCCTAAGCTGTCTCTGTTATGAGTAAGGCGTTTAACTTCTTTAAGGCTCAGTTTTCTCTCCTCTCAGGAAGGGATTGGACAAGGTAATCTCTAAGGTCCCTTCCATCTTTAGGTCTATGATCTTTTGATCTATGATCCTTTCTACAAAATAGCTTTATGGATTAGCAAAAATGGAATACCATTGTGAAAAAATGCCCTCAGAAGGGATATAGGAAGAAAATTGCTGACCCTTTTCAGAATCAGTAATTCTCAAGGTCCTATAGATAGCCAGTAGACAGTGGGACACCGTGGGATGAGCCCCACTGAATAAATAGATGATCTTAGTCAAAAGAGATTATTTAATAAGGGTTTGCAACTCTAATGACTGTACAGGAAATTCCTGGCTCTTGCACAAACATACAAATCCGTCAAAACAATCTTTGTTAAGTTGAGGATATAATTCTTTGGAGTCACCCCCGAGACACTGGTATGAAAGGGTTTCTTTAAGAGAGATGGGATTCAGTTGTCTCTCTTAGGTCCAGGTGGCCCTACTATGACTTAAAGCCAAGCAAACATACCAGCCTCAAAGTAATTAAAATAAGAAAATATGGAAGGAGAAAGCTGACCGCTGCCAGCAGAGGAGCCAAACACTGAGTGGAAAGAGAAAGGGAGAAGGACAACATCTATTTGTCCTTACAGCCTTACCACTACTGGTCCAGTCATGCATAATTTTCTTCTTCTTTGCTCTAGTTTAGGATCATAGATCAAGAGTTATAAGAGACCTTAGAGATCCTCTAGTTCAACACTCCCCATTTTACAGAGAAGGAGATTGAGGCCCAGGGAGTATTAAGCCAAAGCCACTCGGGTAGCCAAATGGCAGAATGAAGATTCAAATTCAGGTGCCATGATTCAAAGTTTAGCACACCTTCCATAATACCATCTTGCCTCCCCTAGTTCAAGCCTTCTTATTTTATAGAGGGAAATTGAGCCTCAGAGACTATTAAGTGACTTGCTCAAAGTCATGCAGGTAGTAAGCATTAGAAGTAGTATTCAAACCCAGATCCTCTGGCTTCATAGCTAATGCTCCTGCCAGGGTAGCGTGCTGCCTGTTGTTCCTTGTTGGTCTCTGCAGCCTGCTTCTAAACCACATTCACTGTTCCCTCCTTCATAATCCCCCAACCAGGGTTGAAGGCAAGATCTCAACTTCCATTCAATAAGTACTTAACTAGTAACTGACATTTAAATAGTGTTTTGAGGTACATGGAGCATTTATCTCAACTGATCTCACCACAGTTAGGTGAGAAATTGTAAATATCAGTATCTCCATTTTACAGCTAGGGAAACTGAGGCTCATTATCATTCAGGTAACAAGTGTCTAAGAATTCAAACTTAGATCCAAGCCTGAGAACTCTCTCAACTATACCAACTGATGGGAGAGTCACTGGAGTAAGTGTGTATACGTGGAGGTGGAATGGGTCATTTCATAAAGGAGGCAATTTTGAATCAAAGAAGACCAACCCTATTAACAGCAGAAAACTGCTTTCTCAGTTATTAATGCTTCCCTGCTACTCCTGTGTGGAGCAAGGCCAATGTTCTGGCAAATCGCAAAATAAAGAGTTATTCTGAATGGCTAGATAGATTCTATTTTTTAAAATTATTTTATTTGTTTTCAGTTTTCTACAATCACTTCCATATATCTAAGATTTTTCCCCTCTCTTCCCTTCCTTCCCCACTCCCTTTCAATCCCCTCCCGAGATGGCCTGCCATCTTATATAGGTGCTATATAGATTTTCAAGCAGGAAGCTTCCTAAATGCAATATTATATTCATAAGGTATAGCATTAGAGCTGAGAAGGGAGAATTTTCCAGGCCTGCTTTGTTATTGAGGGGTTTTTTTGTTACCCTTAGTGCTTTTCACTGTTTTTAAATTGGGTCTTGGTGGGGAAGAGATCTAGATCTGTGATTTCCTGGTCATAGTGAAGCTGTAGGTGAAGTCATTCCTTCCATTAATACAGATCAGCACCTTCTCTCCAACGTACAGTGTTACAGAATTGCTAGGAGCCCTAGGAGGCCCAGGGTCATGCAGCCAGTGTTTGAGAGAAATGAGATTTGAATCTGTCTTCTTTCCTCAAAGACCAACTTCCCATCCACCATCATGCTGCTTCTTGCCTTGTACATATTAGACCTTTAGTAGATATTTTATTGAATTGAATTCATAGGATCCTAGATCAAGAATGAGAAGGAACCTCAGAGACTCTCTAGTCTAATCTCTTCCTATTACAGATGAGGAAACTGAGACTCAGACAGAGGAGTGACTTCCCACAGTCATACATTTGGCATTCTCTTAATGTATCTGTTTAACAGACATTTTGCCAAATACCTGCTATGTGCAAAGTGCAGTCATTGCTCTGGCTTTTATTCATTTCTTTGGGGAATGTACATCTATGATTTTGTGGGTCAGGGAATATTTTTATTAAAAAGGAAAAGAGAACACTAATATAAGCATGGAAAACTGGATGTCTTGCCTTGTTAGGATTTGAGTTATTGCAGTTTTTTTTGTATGCCACTTATAAAGCCGCCCCACCCCTCCACTTTCACAAGGTAATACAGCATCAGGATTTGGTGTAAATGCAAACTGTCATTCTGATGACATAGAACTTTTTTAAAAAGAGGTTCCAAACCCCACAGAATAGAATCCTATAAATGTAGAGATTTATTGCTTGCATTTTATAGCATATCTGAGCAGTCACAAATCAAAATTTGGTATTTTCAGAACACTACAGTTTATAGTCTGGGCCTGAACTCACTGGGTCAAAATTGGCCCTTACTGCTGCAGCTGTATCTTTAAAAGAATTAAACACCTAGGAAGAAATGACTCAATCTTATAAAATTTATAGGGCCTTAATGTGCATTGCCTCGGGACAACTTTAAGGCTCCATTCTCCCTTCGTCTGGGAAATAAATCATATTTTTAGGGTCCAGTGGCAAATGGCTTCCTTGAAAGAAGGTTGTTTGGTCCAGTGCTTAGAAAGCAGAAATGAGAAGTAGGGTTGGGTGTCACATCCCTCTTCTATCCGCTGGAGCAGGGGAACCTGCGGCCTCAAGGCCACATGAGACTCTCTAGGTCCTCAAGTGTAACCCTTTGACAGAATCCTGAATAACTGTTGTAGGATTATAGCATTCCAGCTGGAAAGAGCTAAAGAAGTCACCCTCATTTTGAAAATGAGGAACTGAGGCCAAGAGAAGGAAAATATCTTCTCCAAGGTAACCCAAGTGGTAAATAACAGAGGGAGTATTCAAACTCAGGATCTCTGACTCCAGAAACTGTGTCCTTTTTCCTATGCCAATGGTAGCCCTTTAAACTGTAGCTCTTCCTTTTCAGTTTCTGCTAAGACCCTTGCCAAAATGTCCAGAGCTTGGGGGTTACAGTTGCTTCTTATAATTTTTGTAGGCATTGGAGCTGGAGATGGCTCCAAGTGGGGTGAGGGAGAGAGATTCTGGGTACTTGAAGGCTCTGCCACCAGAGACCAAATGATGAAAGGTCCGATACAATGAGAAGTTCCCGATGCTTCTGTCACCTAAGACCATTCTGGCCAAGTTTAGAGTAGTTCATCACCACTGTGGTCAGAGGGATGATCCAAAGACCACTGGGTATGTCACTGAGAGGCTGCAATGTGTCCCTAGTGGGAGTGTCCATATTGATGAAATGAGTAATTCTTGAAATGATTCATCATTTAGGAGATGTTGATCTTACAGAGCTTAGGAACTTTCCTAGAGTAGAAGCATGGCCTCTAGTAATAATCTCAATTTAGAGATAGCTGCATGGTGCAGTGTTTGGAACAATTAATATGAAGACAGGAAAAACTGGGTTCAAACCCTTCCTCAGGCATAAGCTAACTGTGTGACCCTGGGCAAGTCACTTAACCTCTATCAGACTCCTTACATGGAATCCTTGAGGAACAGGAATAGAATATTGTCTTTAAAAAAATTCTTAGCACAGTGCCTGGCCCATAACAAGCTAATAGTTGCTCATCAACTGAATGTGAACTGACCCATCTGCAAAATGAGGAGAACATAATCTCTTCATTCGCAGATCGTTCTGAAGGTTAAATGAGATGACATGTCTAACTGGGCTTTGCAAACCTTAAATTGCTGTACAGGCTATTCCAAAAGTCTTAGTGCAAGCTTTTGGCATCCCAAAACTAACTTTTGGTCAACCAAATTCTCTTTTGGTATTTTAAAACTGAAGACTTGGGATATCTTGAGTAAATGCTAGCTCTTTTTGGAGCCCTTGTTCTAACCAGCAGGGAAAAACCCTCCTCTCTACCATTAGGTAGCTCTTGCACTATTGTAGTAAATGATCTCAGGAGTCCAATATAGACAGGAGATGGAACTTGGTGTAGTAGAGTCAGAAATACCTGTGTCCAAGCCTGAACTCAGACACATCCTGGCTACGTGACCCTGGGTCACTCATTTGCTATCCAAGTGCTCTAGGCAGCTCTCTGATACTTTAAGTTGTAGATGTGCCCACATACTTTGGCAGAGAAATTTTCCTCCTCTGGGAGTTCCTGGTACCTATGAAATTATAGGTCTTGGGTCTAATTCCCATCCTACCAGGGACCTTCTCACTGTCCAATCACTCAATCTTGATGTCATCAGTCTTCTTGGAAAAGGAAGGCCGAGCCACAATTGTCGAATGATTCTTCAGCTGTTGTTTTTCTTAAGAAAATGATGATAGAGAAAAGGCTATTACCTTTGGCTTGGGAGACTTCTGGGCCATCTTCTTATCTCCTCCATTGGAATAAGATCTTCTAAGGACAGGAACTGCTTTACCTTTCCTTTGCATCCTCAGACATTAGCAAGGTGCTCAGTTTAATGCTGTTTAGTCATTTTTCAGCTATTTCAGACTCTCTGTGACCCTATTGGGGGTTTTCATGGGAAATATACTGGAGTGGTTTGCCATTCCCTTCTCCATCTCATTTTACAAATGAGGAAACTGAGGCAAACAGGCTTAAGTGACTTGCCCAGGGTCACATAGCTTGTAAGTGTTTGAGGCTGGAGTTGAACTCAGGTCTTCCTGACTTCAGGCTCAGCACTCTATCCACTGTGCCACCTTGCTGCCCACTTGGCACATGGTAAATGCTTAATAATCACCTTTCATGCACTCCCTTCCCATCCAGATCTCAGGGCTTATTTTGTCCCTAATTATAATAACTGAAATTTAGATAAAGCTTTAAAGCTGACAAATGTTTTATGCACTTCATCTCACTGGGCCATAATAACAACCCCATGAGGTCTTATCTACAGGTATTCTTAATCTCATTTTATAGATAAGGGGATAGAGGTATAGAGAGATTTAAGTGAATAGGCCAGAGTCACACAGCCACCAAGCGTCAGAAGCAAGATTTGAACCCTGGTCAAGTCTAGTACTCTCTCTACAATGCCAATGTGGTCTCTCCCTTGATTTTATATCTTCCCTATTGACTAATATAAGTTATTCCAATCAAGTTTGTCTAGGCTGCCTCAGATAGGTGGCCATGGGGACTACTCTGCCTTTCACTTTACAAGTGCCAAAGGCAATAACCAGCTTCCAAGCACATTTTGTGGGTTTGTGGTATTCTCCACTGGGCTATAAATGGATGCTATTGACAGCTCTATTCATCATTCTTAAGCCAAAGGTTTGCTTTCCTTTGCGTTGAAATCAGAATCAGATGGAGGGCGTTCCACAATTCTGTGTGGAATGATTTTATTTTCATAATTGCAAAATTACATTTACAACCTAATACCCTAGGATGGTTTCCATTTTCAAGATTTCTTTTGGTTGTGTTTTTAGGGGGCCCTGTGTCTGGAACGTAACTGAGAGAAAACAACGTATGCAGTATTTGAGATGTCTGTCTATTTATTGAGATTCTAATATGCGTGCTTGAAATATCTTGCCATATGGAAAAAAAGACATTTGTGGTGCATTTGACTATGTGTGTATTTCAGTGGACTCTTTTTTTAATTCTTCTTATGTACATTTCTTATCATCCTCTCTTCATAACTGTGCAAGTCCATAGACTTGACAAAATTGGTTTTACCAAGAAATTCTAGTAATGACTCACCTTTTAGTTTACAAAGCATTTTCATTGTAACAAACAATATAAGCTAGAAAATGTAAATATACAAACACATAGAATCACACATGTATGCATACATCTCTATTGGTCTTTATTGGAGAAAGCTCTCATAATGTGGCTTCCATATTGGAATGAAATGAGGCACTCGAGATTAAGAGGTTTAATGCAGCAAGAATACAGTTGTATTTAGATTCTCTGGTCATCCCCTGCCATTATTTCCATGGTGACCTGGTTGGTCTTCAGGTATCCACCAAGTCTGAGGAACTTAGATTCCACGTAGCTGGGACTTTGTCATTTACTCTCTGAGATGACCAAAAAGTTGTGTCAAGGAAAATCTAGAGTCAATCAGCGATTGGGGCAAAAATCTTGACTTGTCTTCTTCTAGTTAAAGCCTCCCCATGTTATGGGTAGGAGGAAGGAAGCCATATCAGGAAAATAGCAGTCTTATCACAGTCTATACCTGTGATTTTTATCAATGTAAAGAATGGTTCCTGCCTCCTATGAAGATTAGCAACTGTGTAAGGAACTGCACCAGACAGTTCAGCATCCTTTCTGAAGTTTGGAGAAGTTAATTGACTTACCCAGGGTCACACAACCTCAATGTAAAAGGCAGATCTTCCTGACTACAAAACCAGCCCTGTATCCAATATAGCACATTGTCTCTTTATTATTCCCATTTTATAGATGTCAAAACTGAGGTTCAGGTTGATTAGTTTCAAGATGAGGAACCTGCAGGCTTGAGGCTACAGGTGGCACTTGAGGTCTTTCAGTGAAAGGGCCATACTTGAGTACCTAGAGCTTGAGGTTGCAGGTTCCCCACCCCTGAAACTATTTGCCTCCAGTCACAAGTATCAAAATCAAGATATGAACCCAGTGCCTCTGACTCCAAATTCATCAATTACTCATCTACACCTTGCTAAGACCTCATAGTAGAGTTGGAGAGAAGGGTGTGCCCATGGAGTGCCAACCCAAGCAACTTATCCCTACCAAAAATTCTGCCCCATCATGTGCAAGATGTGGAGATGGGGAGAATGCTGGCATGTTGTAATTGTGAAAAACCACCCCCAAATCATAGCTCTGGATCATAGCTCTGGAACTAGAAGGAGTGTCAGGGGTATATAGTCCAACCTTCTCATTCCACAGATAGAAATACTGAGTCACCCCTCAAGGTGAGCTAATTTGCCCACAGTCACACCGGTAGCATGTGGCAAAGCCAGGATTTGAACTCAGGTCCTCTAGTGACACAATATACAATCCTCTTTTGCTTATTAATACCTACTACATTCCAGGCACTAACCAAGGAATGAGAGATATGAAAATGAAGCAGGCCTTACCCTCAAGGAGCCTGCAATCTATTAGGAAAAACAACACGTGCACATGGAAATACATGAAAAATATATTTAAAAGTACAGGCAAGTTCATATCAGGAGGGAGGCCCTGGAAGCTGATGGGTATTATGAAAAGTTAGGGAGAAGGATGTAAATGACAGGATAAGGAGTATGCATTATTTCCCCAGAAGCAGTAGGAAGCCATTGTAGGATTTTGAGCAAACACCTGATTGTAGAAACCAAGTACTATAGGATCTGGAGCAGTTGGACATGAAGGTCCAGAGAAGAAAAAATGAGTACCCCAAATCACATGAAGAAAGTAACAGAGATGAATCACACTCAACTTCTGAGACCCCCAAAATGTCCTGGTTTTATATTATTAGGAGCTAAAAAGCATGTACCAGCCCTCCCTCCACTTTGGTCTTGACTTATAGCCTTTTCAAGTTGAAGAATTTACCATCGGTGCAGTAGCTGACCTCGTTGCCACATTCATCCTCATTGAAAGCATTTGACAGCATGGCTGAAAATATCATGCTAAAAAGCGTGGGAGCAAGCACACAATCTTGTTTCACTCCATTGGTGACTGGGAAGGCATGAGAGCATTGTCCATTATCTAGAAACGAGGCCAGCATGCCATCATGAAACTGATGTACAATGCTGAGGAATTTCTCCAGGTAAACAAATTTTGACATAATTTTCCATAAGCCCTTGTGACTAACAGTATCAAAATCTGGGTCTGATCTTCTTATGTTGTATACAGACCTCTCTTCTGCTCCTGGTATTATCCCTGGAGTTGTCAAGCAGCAGCAAACACCATATCAACTGTTTCTTGGCCCTTTCTGAAGTCACACTGGCTCTCAGATCAGGTAGATGACCATTTTCCAGGTGAAGGATCCACCTGTTAAGAAGGACTCTGGCAAGTGTTGGTTCATTATTTTCTGTTTGCAGATGATTGTGCACTCAATTCAGCCTCAAGCTGAGATGCAACAGGGTATGAATCAATTCTCTGCTGCCTGTGCTAATTTTGGCCTAATAATTAACACCAAGAAAACACAGGTGCTCCATCAGCCACCACCACACCATCCATACGTGGAACCATCAGTTACAACAAATGGAGAAGTTTTGAATGCTGCGGATAAGTTTACTTACCTTGGTAGTGTACTTTTCAGGGAAGTACACAATGACAATGAGGTTGATACACTCATTGCCAAAGCTAACTCAGTATTTGGGAGCCTCTGAAGGAAATTATGAAAGAGAAGAGGTATTAGACTGACCACCAAATTGAAGGTCTACAGAGCCGCTGTACTGACATTGTTGTATACCTGTGAAACCTGGACAGTATTACGAGCACCAGGCCAGGAAACTGAATCTCTTCGATTTGAATTGTCTTAGGAAGATTATGAAGATCTCCTGGCAGGAGAAGGTACCAGACACTGAGGTCCTTACTTAAACTAAATTGCCAGGCATTCAAACTCTGCTTCACAGAGCACAACTCCAAAGGTCTGGGCACGTTATTAGAATGCAAAACATGCTTGACAAAAATACTATTTTATGGAGAATTCACACAGCGCAAGCATTCACATGATGGTCAGAAGAAGAGATACAAGGACACTCTCAAGGTCTCTCTTAAGAACTTGAGATTTGATTGTGAAACATGGGAGATGCTGGCACAGAACCACTCAGAATGGCATGCTCACATCAGAAAAGGTGCTGTGCTCTATGTGCAAAGCATAACTGAAACAGCTGAAAGGAAATGCAGGATGCACAAATTTGTAGTATCCACCCCAAATGTTCACATGGACTATTTGTGCCTGACCTGTGGTAGAGTATTCCAAGGTCATATTGATCTGATCAGCCATAATCGAATACATTGAAATTTGACTCTAGTACAGTGATGTCGTTTTGATCCTCTGAGAATGAAGGACAACAACCAAGTAGGAGCTAAGATGAAGGACCCTCTCTCTCTTCCATTGCTAGCTTTCTGCTATATCTTTAAATTAGAACCACTTGCTTATCATCAATCATAAGTCATTAAATATTTCCAAAAATAGTTGAAGGTAGAAATAGACCTAGTATGGGGCATTGGCTCATTGAACCAGAGGCAAGGGTCGGAAGCTACTGGTGGAGATTGGAAGCTGGGAGTTTGTTACTATATTTTCCTAATGGACACTGACGGCCACAGTATCCCTCTAGTCCAGTGGTTCTTAATCTTTTTGGTTCTTCTATCCTTCTGGCAATTTGGAGAAGCCAGGGTGCTGGCTTCCTGGACTCCTTTTCAGAATCATGTTTTTAAATAATTGAAGGAAATGGTTCAATTTCATTTGAAAATTATTGAAAAATGAATTTTTTTCCTATTTAAGTTCACAGACTCCCTAAGATCTATCCTTGGGTCCCTTCAGGTCCTTAAGAATTCTTACTCCCTAGTGCTAATGGGTATATTGTAATGCCAATGAGATACTCATAGCAGCCACTATGAATATGTGCATGTATTTGCAGGGTGAATTCCCAAATACAATTAACTCTCTTTTTTATTAATTTTTAATTTTTCATTTTTTAACAGTTTATAATAGATAAAACAATTCAAACTTTTGGTCAGGTGATACTTCTTTTTAAAACATTTACAATATGGACCACAAAAGAATTTTTTTTTAAACATTAACCAACTGAGACACAAATAATATTTATGTTGCTAACTTCACAAGCTCTTGACCTAATTGTCTCCACAGTATTACTAAGAATTAAAGGATCCTAGCTTATTGTTGTTGGTCTAAAGTCCTATGCCTAATAGCTTAATTTTAGACTTAACCTTGTATGTTTCCCTGCCAATAATCTATAATTGAATAGATATGGTGTTAAGCTTGCAAACTTTTTGACTATAGGAAATTGCCACCAAGAGTAGGAGGGACATTGCAGGGATACAATATCTCCCCAACTTCATGTCAGTTCCAGTCAGGATTAGATTATCCACTTGCATTCAGTCAGGCTTAAGGTCTGCCAGGTGTCAGTGGGGAAATTGAGTCAGGAGAATCCCACCTCAGCCCAGGCTGAACAGCCACTCTCCCACCCTTCCCATGAGATCACCTTTTGCAGTTCATACCAGCATCTCATCAGCTTACTGACATCATGGATTGGAGGCTCAGATAGCCTTTCTTGCTACCCATACCTGGAGTTAGACTCAGAAGAACAGTCACTTAATAGTCCCATAGCATCTAAAAAATGGCAAGTTCCAATAACCAGGTTTCAAATATGATTATAATTTTCACTTTGGCTAAGGAACATCTTTTGAGACGTCTTAAGTGGCTTACATGCCTTTCTATATATGTTCTAATTCCTAATTAAATAGCAATCATAAAATCAAATTTACCATTAAAACCTTAACTTTTACATCAATGCCAAATTTTACCCGAGGCTACCTTCCTCTAGGAAATTTAGACTGAAATTCTTTTCCCCAAACTAAAGATTTCATTGATTTATTCTCAGTAATTAATTCAATCATTTGTTTTGATACTAATTGCTTTTACCTCATTTTGTAACATGTCCAAGTTTTCTCATCACTCCCTCCCCCCACTTCCTAATACTTTGCATTCTGATTACTCCTTCCTTCAATGTACCCTCCCCTCTATGGCACCCCACCCTTCCCCCATCCCTATCTTCTCTCCTTTCTGGTAGGGCAAGATAAATTTCCATACCTCATTCCCTGTAGTTCTTATTTCCCAATTATATGCAACAAAAATTCTCAACATTCGTTACTAATACTTTGAATTCCAACTTCTCCCCCTCACCCCCTCCCCCCCAGCCCCACTGAGAAGGGAAGCAACTCAGTACATACTAAACATGTGTTCTTTTGCAAAAGACTTTCATAATAATCATGTAGTACTAATTATATTGCCCTCTGTCCCATTCTATTCCCCCTTATTTTTTTTCTCTACAGTTGACCTTGTCCCTTCTTGAAAGTGTTTATTTCTACTGACTCCCTTCTCCTAATTGCCCTCCCTTCTAACAATCCCCTCACCCCACTTGTCACCTCTTGTCTTTCTTTCCTGTGGTGTGATATAAATTTTCATATCAAATTTAGTGAGCATGTTATTCCCTCCTTCAGCCACATGTGGAGGAAGTAGCTTTATTTGCTCTGCCCTCTCCCCTTCTCCCTTATCTCCTCCTTTGAATAAGATTTTTCTTATCTCTTTTATGAGTTATAGCCTGCCCCATTCCATTTCTCCCTTTCTCTTCCCAGAATTTTCCTCCTTCACCCCTTAATTTCTATTTTATTTTATTTTTGTGTGTGTGGATATCATCTCTTCTGATATAACACACCCTGTATTCTCTGTCTATCTATGTGTATGTGTGTGTGTGTGTATGCACAATCTCTCCATCTACCCAAATACTGAGAAAAGATTCAAGAGTTAAAAATACTTTCTTTCCACGTAGTAATGTAAACAGTTCAGCTTTAGAGAGTCTTTTATGATTTTTCTTTCCTGTCTACCTTTACATGCTTCTTTTGATTCTTGTCTTGGGAAGTCAAAGTTTTCTATACTGATCTGGTCTTTTCCTCAACAAGAATGATTGAAAGTCATTTATATCATTGAATGACCATTTTTTTCCTTGAAGCATTATACTCAGATTTGCTGCGTAGGTGATTCTTGGTTTCAATCCCACTTCCTTTGACTTCTGAAATATCTCACTCCACGCCCTTTGATCCCTTCATGTTGAAGCTGCCAGATCCTGTGTTATCCTGATTGTATTTCCACAGTACTCAAATTGTTTATTTCTAGCTGCTTGCAGTATTTTCTCCTTCTTCTGGGAACTCTGAAATTTGGCCACAATATTCCTAGGAGTTTCTCTGTTCGGATCTTTTTCAGAGGGTGATCAGTGAATTCTTTCAATATGTATTTTGCCCTCTGATTCTAGAACATCAGGGCAGTTTTCCTTGATAATTTCATGGAAGATAATGTCTAGGCTCTTTTTTTGATCATGGCTTTCAGGTAGTCCTATAATTTTTAAATTATTTCTCCTGGATCTATTTTCCAGGTCAGTTGTTTTTCCAGTCAGTTGTTTCACATTATCTTTTATTTTTTCAAATTTTTGGTTTTGTTTACTAACTGCTTGGTTTAACTCAAAAGTCAATCATTTCCCTGAATTCAATTCTCTCTTTCAACGAATTATTTTGTTCAATGAACTTTTGAACCTTCTCCTCCATTTGGCTAATTCTGCTTTTTAAAACCTCCTTCTCCTCGTTGGCTTTTTGGACCTCTTTTTCCAACTGAGTTAGCCTCTTTTTAAAGCTGTTATTTTCCTCTGCATTTTTTTGGTTCTCCTTTAGTAAGCTGCTAACCAGTTTTTTAAGGTCTTCTATTGCCTGAGCACAATTTAAGTTCCCTTTGGAGGCAGAGGCCTTGACTTCCTCTGACAGTATGCCTTGTTCTTCCTCACCCAAAAGGATGGGGGAGACACCTGTTCCCCAAGAAAGTAACTTTCTATGGTCTCATTTTTCCCCCCTTTTTTGGGCATTTTCCCAGCCAGTTACTTGACTTCTGAGTTTCCTCTCCACAACCACCTCGCCTCCAGTTCCACCAAGCTAGCACTTGGGGGCTGAGATTCAAATGAGCTGCTCCCAAGTCTCAGGGGCTTTTGGCGGGAGCGGGGCTGCTATTCAGTGTGAGATCAGCTGCTCAAGTGGGGGCAGGTCCACCACACAGGGTTCAGTTCCTTCAGGGGCTTTCTGATGAGACCTTCAACAATGCATGTGGGCTACTGCTTGCTTTGGGAGCCCCATCTGCTGCTGCCTCTACTGCTGGCACCTGAGGAGGCCTGAGTTATGGGGACACTCTACTCCCCTCTTGGCCAGCCGAAAAGACTCTCTCACTGACCTTTGGTGCCTGTGGGTTGAGGGATCTGAGCTGCTGCTGGAGATTCTGTCACTGAAGCCTGCTCAGATCTGCTCCTCTTGGTGCCACGTGGCCAAGGCTGGGTTGGGCTCTGCTTTACGTCCAGTGTGTGACAGACCTTTATGGGCTGTGGGGTAAGTATGTGCTTCTTTCTACTCCACCATCTTGGCTCCTCCCCCTAACTCTCTTCCTAAAGACAAAAATTAGACATTTATTCAGATTCCAGAAAGCCAAATCCACCATGGTACCAAACAAGCTTATTCACATCACCAATCCAGGGAGCACCACCATCCCCAAGCCTTCCCTCCATTAGGCCTCTCCATAAACCAGCTCCCCTGTGCAAAATTCCTCCCTCTCTTAGGCTAGCTGCTTTGCCTCAACTTTGCTTCTTTCTTTCCCAGCTCTGCCTCATTCTCACTTCCTGTTCTACCTATTAGGCAAGCTCCTCCACCATGGGCTCCATGTGACCCAGGAGGTAGGCTGGACCAAAACTTAAAGTATGTCACATGGGCCTCTTAAGGGGCAGGGAAGATCTTCTAATCCCCTTAACATTACACATATCTGGGACAGAGCAAAGATGGCAGAGTAATACCATGCACTTTCTAGAGTGTTGCCCCTAAGCCCAGCCAAGTACCTGTAAAAAATGGCTCTAAACAAATTCTGGAGCTGCAGAACCCAAAGAATGACAGAGTGAAGCAAATCTCTAGCTCAAGACAGCCTGGAAGTTCTCTGGGAAGTGTTTATCATGCCAAGCTGCAGGCAGGGTGCAGTCCAGCTTGAGCAATGCCATCCCACACAGAACTAGAGCAGGCCTTGAGGAGACTGAATCTCTCACACCTATGGCAGTTTCCAGACTTCAGTACCCCAAAACGTTGAGGACAAATTGGAAGGTCAGCGGAAAAAGACTGTGGGACCAGTGTGGGAGAGTGGAGTGGTCCAGAAGGGGGCAAAGGAACCCACAGTAGCAGGGGCAGAGACAGAGACTGTTTTTGTAGATCTGGGTCTACAAACTGTGGAGGAATCTAGTGGCTGACAGTACATACACCCCTCCCCCCACTAGAAACAGAGAACTACCTTGACAAAGAGCTCAAAAGTCAAGTGAATGGCAATGGCTGGGGAAATGAGCAAAAACTGAAAAAAGAATCAGACTATAGAATCTTGCTTTGGTGACAAGGAAGACCAAAACATGCAAACAGAAGAAAACAAAGTCAAAGCTCCTCCATCCAAAACCTCCAAGAAAAATATAAATTGGTCTCAGGTCATAGAAGAGCTCAAAAAGGATTTTGAAAATCAAGTAACAGAAGTAGAGGAAAAATTGGGAAGAGAAATGAGAGTGATGCAAGAAAATTATGAAAAACGAGTCAACTGCTTACTAAAGGAGACCCAAAAAAGTGCTGAAGAAAATAACACTGTAAAAAATAGACTAACCTAAATGACAAAAGAGATTCAAAAAGGCCAATGAGGAGAAGAATGCCCTAAAAAACAAAATTGGCCAGATGGAAAAGGAGATCCAAAAGCTCACTGAAGAAAATAATTCTTTAAAGATTAAAATGGAGCAAGTGGAAACTAATGACATGAAAAATCAAGAAATTATAAAATAAAACCAAAGGAATGAAAAATAGCAGACAATGTGAAATATATCATTGGGAAAACAACTGACCTGGAAAATAGATCCAGGAAAGACAATTTAAAAATTATGGGACTACCTGAAAGCCATGATCAAAAAAAGAGCCTGGACATCATCTTTAGAAATTATCAAGGAAAACTGGCCTGATGTTGTAGAATCCAAGGGTAAAATAGATATTGAAAGAATCCACCAATTGCCTCATGAAAGAGATCCCAAAAGAAAAACTCCTAGGAATATTGTAACCAAATTCCAGAGCTCCTAGGTCAAGGAGAAAATATTGCAAGCAGCCAGAAAGAAACAATTCAAGTATTGTGGAAATGTAATCAGGATAACACAAGATTGAGCAGTTTCTACATTAAGGGTTCAGAGGGCTTGGAATATGATATTCCAGAAGTCAAAGAAACTAGGATTAAAACCATGAATCACCTACCCAGCAAAACTGAGTATAATACCTCAGGGGGAAAATGGTTATTCAATGAAACAGAGATTTTTAAGAATTTTTGATGAAAAGACCAGAGTTGAATAGAAAATTTGATTTTCAAACACAAGAATCAAGAGAAGCATGAAAAGGTAAACAGGAAAGAGAAATCATAAAGAACTTAGTAAAGGTGAACTGTTTACATTCCTACATGGAAAGATAATATTTATAACTCTTGAAACTTTTTTCAGTAGTAGGGTAGTTGGAGAGATTATGTACATATAGACAGAGGGCACAGGGTAAGTTGAATAGGAAGGGATGATATCTAAAAAAAAGTTAAGGGGGAAGATAGGAATATATTGGGGGAGAAAGGGAAAACTAGAATGTGACAAATTACTTCTCACATAAAAGTCAAGAAAAAGCTTTTTCAATGGAAGGGAAGGGAGGGGAAGTGATAGGGAGAAAGTGAATCTTACTCTCATCACATTTGACTCAAGGAGGGAATAACATGCACACTCAATTGGGCATGAAAATCTATCTTTTGCTACAGGAAAGTAGGGGAGAAGGGGATAAATGGGGAATGAGAGGATGATAGAAGGGAGGGCAAATGGGAGGAGGGTACAATTAGAAGTAAATATTTTTGAAGAGGGATAGGGTCAAAAAAGAGAATAGAATAAATTGGGGACAGGATAGGATGGAGGGAAATATAATTAGTCTTACACAACATGACTTTTATTGAAATTATTTGCATAACTACACATATATAACATATATAGAATTGCTTGCCTTCTCAGTGGGGATGGGTGGGGAGGGAGGAAGGGAGAGAAGTTGGAACTCAAAGTTTTAAAAATGAATGTTAAAAATTGTTTTTTCATGCAACTGGAAAATAAGATATACAATCTATGGGATATAGAAATTTATCTTACCCTCTAAGAAAATAGAAGGGATGAGGATAAGAGAAGGGGGGGATATGATAGAAAGGAGGGCAGACTGGGGGGATGGCATAGTCAGAATGCTTGCTTTCTTGCAGTAGGTGGATGGGAGAGATGGGCTGAAAATCTGGAACTCAAAATCTTGTGGAAGTGAATGTTGAAAACTAAAAAGAAATAAATAAACTAGGGGAAAATAACATTACACATATCTGCCAAGGAGGAGAAGGTCCTGTTCCCTTCTTCTAGCCCAATCCAGGCCTCCCAGTCCATGGCATAGGCTCAGGTGAGAGTAGATTGGCCTCACCTGGACAGAAAAGTTCCCAGCAGTAACAGTACCTAGCACAAGGCCTGCCATATGTGGCAGGTACTCAATGAGTGCTTGGTAATTGATGAATTTTGAGGACCCAGGAGTAAGGGAAGGTGGCTGGTACTTTTGACCACCTATACCAGTAACTGACCCAAGAAAGGCAGTGCTTCACAGTCAGCAATAGAATCTAAGGGGCAGGAGGAAAAACACTATTTATTGTCACATTGGGGCTTCATGAAACCTGGGGCCAAACATCATTGACCTTGAGTAAATCACTGTTTCTATAGATATCCTTTTCTACCTGATTGTGTGACAGCCACCTGTATTTCAGATGCAAACCGATCTTAGCTGGCATTAGTATTTTTGCAATTATAGCCAGTATCTCCAGGCTGAAAACCAGCTGAGTTTCAGCCATGGCAGACAGGTGTTTGTCAGAAGAAAGAGCTCAATGTTATTATAGTCCTGGAGATCCAGCTGGACACGTGGGCCAGGAGAGGGAGCCAAAGAGCAGAAATCATGGATGGAGGGAGAGAAATGGGGTCTAGAGAGAAGAGCATCCCTCTTATCTCCCACACCCCAGCCTGTAAGGTGAAAATCACTTATTCATGGCTTGTAAATTGAAGTCCTTTCTTGATTTCATTGGACTCATAAATAGAAACAAAAGTTTAATCTTTATTCTTTGAAATGAGACATAGAAGTAGATGGGTAGATAGATGATATAACTAGATAGATGATGGATATTCAAGGATGTAGTAGACAGATGATAGGTAGATAAATACTATGTGATAGATGAATGATAGAAATATATGGGTGGATGGATGGATGGTAGTGTTTACTGTACGTCAGTCACTGTGTTAACCATTAGGATACAAAAACAAGCAAACAAAACAACCCCTATCATCAAGGAGTTTATATTCTATTTGGAAGACAATCTATAAAGTAGAGATATAAAGGGGGGAATCAGTGAATATCGGATACTTTGCTTCTATCCCTGACAACTTTTGATTATTTTCTAAATTCCAATGCCTGGTGTACTCAAGAACAATGCCCCCAGTGTCCATGTAACTCCAGGTGAATCTGAGTTAAAGCTTTCTCTACATAGGAAGAGATTTCAGAAGTAAATATAGTTAAGAGTCGGAAGGATTTCAGAGGCTTCTAGCCTGACCCCTTTGTGTTATAGGTAAGGAGACTGAAGGCTTTTTATGTGACTGACTCAAGGTCATTCAGGTTCTAAGCACCAGAGGAGGGTGCTCGGACTCCAAGTCCAATACTTTTCCCTCTGTCTTATGCTGCCATTTCTATAGCTACAGAGACCAGTGAAATGGGATTATCAGAATTCATTTCAACAAATATTTATTAAACATTCATTATCACCATTTGACCCTAGTAGGAACAGTACAAGGTGATAGAGAAAAAGAAATATATTTGTACATATTTTAAAAATACATATAAATAAAATGTACATGTAAAAACAAATACATATATAAGGAAAACATATGTAAATATAAATACATATAGTATAAAGAAAAAAATGAAAGAGTCTTACCATCAGGAAGATTATATTCTACTGGGAGAATACAACTTGTGCAGAGATTGGTATAGTTCAGGGTTTGGAATGAAGAGTCCAAGAGAAATGTCACACCTAGAGCCCTTGGAAAAATTGGAAAGGGAAGGCCCTAATAACTGGGCCGATTATGGAAGTCTTCACAGAGGGAAAAAGCATTTCAGCTGAAGCTCCATAAGAAAATTCTGCCAGGCAGACCTGGGGAGGGAGGGCATTCCAGTCATGGGAGACAGCCTGTACAAAGACAGAGAAAGGAGATGGAATGGGTCTGGAGGATAGGTTATAGAGTTCATAAGAGTAATATGAAATAAACCTGGAGAGGCTGGGTAGGAGCCAAACTGTAGAAGATCTTAAATGCAGAATAAGAAATTTATACATCATTATTAAAGCAATACGGAGCTACTGAGAGTCCTTGAGCAGGGGAATGACCCACTGCCCTAGAAAGATTATTTTGGCAGCCCTGTGATGAATTGGTTGGAGAAGGGAAGCAGGTGGAGTCAAGAAGACCACTCAGAAGGTAACTGCATTAGTCAAGGCAGGAGGGAATGAAGGCCTGAACTAGGATAGGGAAACACTGGAATGGAAGAGATGGAGGTAGAATTGACATAAAATTGGCAATTGATTGATTAGAAGAGCTGAATAAGGGTTTTGGCTAAAATAACTCAGTTTACCAAATTGAGTGACTGAGGATTTGGTGGTAGCCTCAGATGGACATGGGAAGAAGTCATTTGCAAGCGTTTTGTACATTCTGTACTTTGTTTCAGTTTCAGAATGAGAGTCCTAAACTTTTTTCCCCCAGAGAAGCATCAGGCAGCTGCAGCAACCCCCCCCCTCCATGTGCCTATCTCCCCAGAGGGTAAAGGTGCTCTGGGGAGCTGATCACCCTGCACCACTGTTCCAAAGGAAGTAGCTGGGAAAGATAAGAAGAAAAAGCATGAATCATGGCTGGGCTTTGGTAGGAGTTCAAGCAGTGGCTAACTTTCTCCATCCCCCCATGAGCAGTGTGACTCTCTCGATTTAAATCTTTTCTTTTGGCCAAAGCAGGGGGAAAAATACTTTTCTTTAAGCTGGCGATGGTCTGTTCTCTGTTTCAAAACATTTATGCATGGAAAATATTTTTCTTGACTTTTCAAAATGCAGATAGAGAAGAAATATCAGCCACTATAGAGTAGGTTCATTTATCATATCATTGCCCAAGCATTGTCAGCTCCTTTGATTAATGGTCAATTCATTTCAATAAGTATGTGGTAATGAATCAGCCAGGACTTATTAAGTGCCCACTATGGGCAGGGCACTATTATGAACCCTGGAAATACAAGAAGAAAACAGTCCTTGCTTTCCAGGATTTGATATTCCTCTGGGGGGGAGAGGGGGGAATTAGGGGACAGGGCTCATTCACAGATTCATAAATGCAGAGCATTTACAATGCATTAGATTTCTATTTGTGATGATAAAATATTCCATGTTTGTATTTCTTTTCTTAGCATGATTATAATCAACAAACACCTGATAGACTTCTCATTCTAACAAGCGAGCTTGGACAAGTTATTAAAATGGAAATGAAGGTCCTTTTCCCTTTTGGCTGGGTAAGTAGAGATTGATCATAATATTAGAATTTACTTTTCTCTCCGCCATCCTTTGCTTTTGCAAAAATGTTCAATTTGTTGGTGTTTTGCCTAGAAAATCATCAAAGTTGAATTATTAATGGGCAGGTCCTTGTGCAATTAGGTGTTTGTAACAGTATTATTCTTTGGTTTCCTTCATATGTGTGTGTGTGTGTGTGTGTGTGTGTGTGTGTGTTTTATCCAGAGGACCAAGAGGACATTCACTTTACAGAGTACTTTATGAATCACCATCTGGGCCTTATTCGGGGACCTTCAGTGATGAGGAGCCATCACTGTTAACCACTGTGACGATTGTGTTAACCCATTCCACTTTGGGGTAGCTTGGATTGTTTGGTAGGTTTCTTGCCCTCAAGACTTGCCTTTCTGCCACTTAACTGCCATGTACCCCCCAGTTCTGCCCATTTGGAATCCAGACATAGCAGGTCTGTAAAGAGTTGATTTAATCAGCTTGGATCAGCCCTCCCCATCAACCCTTTTTAAGTCTCCTCTCACTTCCACATGACACCCTTCACATTCTTGAAAACAATTCTCATCTTCCCTCTATGTCTACTGCAGGCATTCTCATTTCCTTCAAGAAGTCTTCTCATGGTATGACAAGAGGCCCCCTTTACCATGCTGTTCACTCTCTTCTCAATGCTTTCCAGCTAATCCATTTCCTTCTTAAAATGAAACTCACCTTTTCCAACAAAACTTGGTCCTGTTTCTGGACTGACTATTTGTCTTAATAATAATCCATCTACTGGCCAGCAGGGTAATGGAAACCCAATTTTTGTGAGTAGCTGCCTTGAAAGGACAATGTTAGATCTGGTTTCAAATCCCAGATCCTCTACTTTCTAACTGTGATTTTGAGCCTCAGTTTCCTCACCTGTGAAAGGATAGGGGTTTGATTAGATCAGTAGTTCTCAAACTTTTTAGTCTCAAGAACCCTTTACACTCCAAGAACCCTAAAAATCTTTTGTTTGTGTTTGTATGGACTACATTTGTCCATATTTGCTACATTAGAAATTAAAATGTCTTATTTTTATAAAAATAGTTTTCACCTCGCAGATCTCCTGAAAGGCCTGGAGGGTTCCTAAACCATACTTTGAAAATCGCTGTATTAAATATTTATGGTCCCTTCAAGCTCTGAAGTTCTGTGAGTCTACTGAATGCTTACAGTGTGCATTAGGCAATCATATCTTCCTCAAAAGAATCTTTTTTTTTTTTTTGGCAATTGGTAATAAAGATTTCTTTTCATCTGCGAATTCAGCTTCATTTTTATTTTTCACATGGCATAATAATTAAACCAGACTATCTTTCTGAGTGACTTAATTGGAATTAATTATATCTGGATTATAGAAAGTTTAAAAGGGAAAATAGGATCTTGTTACTTATAGTTACACAGTAGGGGAAGCTAGGTGGTGCAGCGGATAGAGCACCAGGGCAGGAGTCAGGAGGACCTAAGTTCAAGTCTCACCTCAGACACTTGACACTCACTAGCTGTGTAACCTTGAACAAGTCACTTAATCCCAATTGCCTCATCCTAGGTCATCTCCAGTCATTCTGAAGAATTTCTGGTCACTGGATTCAGGTGACTCTGGAAAAGAGTGAGGCTGGTGACCTGCCCAGCCCTCCCTCACTCAAAGTCAAGTGCAAGTCATGTCATTACTTCTCTGATGGCATGGTCTTCTTTGGCAATGAAGGATGAACACACACACACACACATACACACACACACACGGTTACACAGTAACTTGAACTGCTAACTTTGTTGGTAAGTAGCAGTCTTTAGAGGACCTATTTTTAATATATCATGTTTCATATGAAATCACTGCAAAAGGACTTCTTTCTAAAGTACTTGAAGGGGCTTTAAAAATCATCTGTTCTCATACTCATTTTAGAAATTCATTTTACTTGGTTTATATTGTTCATTTGTATGGGAAGGAAAGGTTTTGTTGAGCACTTGTCTCTCAGCCCAGCTCATTCCTATACTAGCCCAGGTTGCAAATCAGTGCATTATGAATTACTGAGATTTCTTTGTATGTGCATGTGTAAGCTAAAAGAGAGATGCCAGTATTCACATCAAGGAAGAACAATTTTCAACGTTATTCAACTGGACTCTTATTTACATGTCTTTTTCAAAGGTGATTGGTTTTTGTATGTGTGTGTGTGTGTGTGTGTGTGTGTGTGTGTGTTTTAGTTATTACTTTTTTTAACTAAGCATTCTTGTGCGATTTATGAGGCAGTTTGAATTTTTCTTGAATTCCTAAACACAGAACCAAACTCACATATGTATAGTAAATAGTAAATGAAAGCCATTTGCAAGCACATTAAAGAGGTCAGACCTCTCATAAAGACAGAAGGCACTCATTAAAAACATCCCATCCATAATACATGTACGTAAGAATGCTTCTTAATGAAACACATGGCCTCTAGCAAACACAGCTTTCAAATGGTTCAAATTCCCTGACAGTCCTTTTTTGAATTAGTTTTTAAAAAATATGTTCCTATTTGAAATTTGACTTACTAGGCTAAAACTTTTTTATTTTTAATTTTCCTATTATTATCCAGTAAAAAGACTGCTGTACTTGTTGTCAGAGGTTCAGGTCTAAATGCTTGTGCTCGCCCTGTGTGACAATGGATAACTTACTGAACCTCAGCTCGCCTCAGTTTCCTCATCTGTTAAAAGGAGAATAGAAACACAAGCAGATCCTGGAGATATTGTCAGTTCCATTCCAGACAAGCACGATAAAGTGAATATTGCAATAAAGCAACTCACATGAATGGTTTGGTTTCTCAGTGCACATAAAAGTTATATTTATACTATACTGTGGTCCATTAAATGTACAATGGTATTATGTGTAAAAACAAAGTATATACCTTAATTTTAAAATAATTGATTGCTAAAAATGCCAGATATCATCTGAGCCTTCAGCAAGTTGTAATCTTTTTTTGCTGGTGGAGTGTCTTGCCTCAGTGTTGACAGCTGCTGACTGATCAGCGTGGTGGCTGCTGAAGGTTGGGGGACTATGGTAATTTCTTAAAATAAGACAACAATGAAGTTTGCCACCTGCAATTGATTCCTTCTTTCATGAAATATTTCTCTGTTGCTCACGAGGCTCTTTGATAGTGTTTTACTCTTGGTAGAACTTCTTTCAAAATTGGAGTCATTCCTCTGAAACCCTGATCCTGCTTTGTCACTGAAGTTTGTGTAATATTCTTCAATACTGTGTCTCAGGGAGTAGGGAAGCCTGAGGAAAGGGAGAGAGTCAGTAAAGCGGTCAGAACACATGCATTTATCGATTAAGTTCACTGTCTTATGTGACATGGTTTCTGCCCCCCACCAAAAAAAATGTTATAAATGATATTAAAGATCTCTGATTACAGATCACATAACAGATATGACAATAATGAAAAAGTTTGAACTATTTTGAGAATTACCAAATTGTGACTCAGATACATGATGTGAACACAAACTGTTAGAAAAATCGCACCAATAGACTTGCTCAATGCAGGGTTAGCACAACCTTCAATTTGTACAACAACCACAACAACAACACACTAAGTAAAAGCACAATAAATTGAGGTCTGCCTGTACCTGCCTCTCAGGGGTGTTGCTAAGAAAGCACCTCGTAAACCAAAGGAATTAAAAAGTGCTTGATAAATGTGAGTCCTTCTTATTGCCAAGGGGCTGTTTTCTCTTTGGACAGTGAGGCTGCTTAGGATGGAATTGCTTTTAATTTGAAGGTTATTCTTGACCACAGCCTTAGGAAAGTTAGCTTGTCAGTCACAATCACCTGGAAAGCCAGGCTCCTAGAAGGAGATCCAACGCATTAGAAAAGCACTGTCTTAAGATTTTATGAAGATGACTAAGGGGCTGTCATGTGGAAGAAGGACAACAATCTCCCTGCTTGGGCCCAGAGAGCAGAACCAGTAACCCACAGTGGACATTGAAGGAAAGTCTTCAGCTAGAGTTAAGGAAGAACTTCCTAACAAGGGGGCCATCCTAATGGAGTGGGCTGCCTAATGATTCCTCCCCTGCCCCACCCTCTGCAGAGGGTATGTTTTAGAAGGATTCTCATGTAGGCACAGGTTGAAGTAGAGGGTCTTGTTCTCTAATTCCGATTCTCTACTTGAATTATTGGCCAAAAGAAACATCAAGAATTGTATTCTCAGCAAGAGGTTCCAAAGATGTTCCTAAATGGGGAAGGAAAAGGAATACGCATTTATTAAGCTCCTACTATGTTATACCAAGTCCTTTTTACAATTATTAACTCATTCATCTTCTCAACAACCCTGGAAGTGAGTGCTGCTATTATGCCCATTTTACAGTTCAGGCAACTGAGGTAGACAGAGATTAAGTGACTTGTCTACACAGATAATAAGTGTCTAAAGCAGGTTTTGAATTCTGGTCTTCCTGACCCCAGGCTCAGCACTCCATCCACTGCCTTACTAGCAGCCTAACATAGGACCAGCTGCACACACACACACACACACACACACACACACACACACACATTCAAGAACAAGTCTATAAAATTAAAAATGGTAGAGACTTCTCCATCAAATTGCAAAGTCACCTCATGAAGCTTAGAAGAGGCTCTATCAAGAGCCAGCATGGCATTGTGGATAAAGAACTAGCCTTGGAGTCAGGAAGACCTGAGGTTAAATACTGCCCCAGGTTCTTCCTAACTGTGTGACTCCGGGTAAGTCACTTAACCCCAGTGTCCCTCAGTTATCTCATCTGTCAAAGAGCTATTAAGGCCAATTGCCCCCCACCCCCACCCCCAGGATTGTTGTGAAGAACAAATGGGATATAAATGAATGAATGTTACAGTGTTTTGGTAAACTTAAGGCACTATATAAATGTTATCATTATTATTAGTAAAGTAGATTCTGAACTGCTTTTTTGAACATGTATTTCTGAGTTTTAAAAAAAGTGCACATCCTCAAATAGGCATATTTTCTCATTTATAAAATATATATACATGTATTACTATGCTAGTAATTATGTGTATTATAAAACTGACACACAAATATGAATTTAAAAGGATGAGATAGATAATATAGCACTTTGGAAATATTTTGTCTGTTGGCACAGAAAGCCTTTTTGCTCTCACCGAAATAGCATAATTAATAATGGTATTCTTAGTGACAGCAATGTGATGGAATATGCTTCATTATTTTTTAAAATCTGGTATGACACTATGATACAGTGATTCAGAGATCTGTTTCTAAATTTGTGTTATTTCAAAATTTGGATTTAATGCTTCTTGTAGATGAAAGAGATAATCTCACAAAGAAACATGGATCCAAATGGAAGAAATGTTTCAATGGCTGAGCTCACAAAATCATTGCCCCCATTTTTTATTTGCATTCACCAGGCATACACAAAGATTTTGCTGAAATTCGGCTAGTCAATTTCCACCTTGCTTAGTGCCAGTTAAAGAATTTTGCCAACAGTCTGGAAGTATTGCATTTTTATAATTGTAACAAATGAGTTCAAAGTCCACTAGAATTTTTCATTTGAAAGACTTTTAAGGAGGTTAGATAATTACCACTCCCTCTCCCTCTGTGGGGGCAGCTAGGTGGTGCTGCTGTGGATAGAGTGCTGGGTGGGGAGTCTGAAGACTCCTCTTCCTGAGTTCAAATCTGACTTCAGATACTTCCTAACAGTATAACCCTGGGTTTGTCACTTAACCCTGTTTGTCTCAATTTCTTCATCCATAAAATGGGCTGGAGAAGGAAATGACAAATCACTCCAGTATTTTTGTTAAGAAAACCCCAGATGGAGTCTTGAAGAGTCTGGCTCAACAGGACTGCAACAACATGCTGATTGACCTCTTAGTGGGGGTATCCAATGCACAACTGAGGACCTACAATGTGCATACATGGTCTTGTCTCAAACTCTAAGTCATGTGCTATACAGAAAGGGAAACTCGCTCTTATGGTAATCACACAACTCCTACAGTTTGCAAGCAAAGAAACTCTCCATTTCAACTGCTCCTCATGATTCATTTAAATGATGATCTATATAAAAAGAAGCAAAGGACTTCCTAAGAGGAAGTACACTTTTCCTTACATCCAGGACTGCTCCAAGGAGCCATCTCCTTTCATGTAGAGTGAGCCAATGTGAAGCATCTGTATTACCACTGGAATAAAATTTTAATGCAGAATAAAATAGTAGTGTTTAGCATCATTGATTCTTAAGCTAATATTCTCCCATAATGCTGTGCTAATTGGGCAGAATTAAAATAAGCTGATGGGCTATTTTCAGGATTTTTCAGTCTAACACGTAAATTTTTCCATTCATTTCTGGGACTTTGATTAAGATGAAATGAGTTTATTAAATAAAAGACTATGGAAAAATGAGGGCCCTGAGCAGGAAGGCCTCCCCACAGTGATTAGACAAGGAGAGAATGGAAAATTAAAGGGAGCAAAGAGAGAAAAAGGAAAACACTCAGGTTTGTGGCACTGTTTCCTATGAAGTAATTTAATGAAATAAGCATTTATTAAGTGCCTTCTGGGTACCAGGCTTTGTTCTAGGTGCCAGGAATATAGAAGCAAAAGTGAAGGGGTCACTGGCCTTGGAGTATTTCCTTTCTACTTGAGAGAAACCTGGATAGACATAAAATAATATAAAATATACACAAGATAATTTGGCTTGAGAGGCAAAAAATAGTGGCTAGAAAACCAGTTTCAAAACAAAAAAGATCTAATTTCTACCCCTGCCTTTAATATATACTGTCTCTAACCTTGACAAGACACTTAACTCCTCAGTCCTCTACATAATTGTGAGACTATAATTTCTAGAAAGGATGGCAACCTGCATTGATAGAGAGAATTCCTTCACCTGGGAGTTCACTATGCCAGCAAAGTTTTAAGTCTCTTTATTATCCTTATTGTTAATTTTGAGTGAAAGGCAACACTAGGCCAGCAAGATCACAAGTCCAGTCATTATCCTTATTGTTAATTTACAGTGAAAGGCAGCATGAGATAATAAATGGAGAGTTTGTCTCAGAGCCAGGAAGACTGGGGCTCAAGGCTTGCCTCTGGTACCTACTGGCTGTGTGACCCTAGGCAACTCTCTTTCCTCTCTATAAGGGCAGTTTCCCCCTACAACTGGCCTTTGTATTCTTATGAGCTTATGCAGTTTGTAACCTGCCATCTTTCCCCTCTGTAACCTTTCAAAGGAGTTTGTGACCTAAATTGCTTCTTCTCTTGATCTCTTTGCCAAATAAAGCTAAATATCACCTGATTATTGGCTAAGGTAGTTTGGGGGATCTTTTGATCTCCTTATTTTGTTAAAAATAGGTCAAATTTATCCCAGAAATGGTAACAGAATTATGACTTTTTGTTTATTTCCATTTTTTATATTGACACCCTATTTGAACAGACAGGATTGAATTTCTGCAATTGCGTACATATTTGTCTTCTAATCTTTATCCTTCCTCATAATAGTGTTGATTTTTTTAAAACTATTGTTCTTAACTAACTGCTATTTTAGTTGCACATGGGAAGCTGGTTATAAAATTACTTGTTGGTGGGCATTTATTAAATACCTACTATTTCCAAGTGCTGTGCTAAGCTTTGAGTGGCAGTTAGTCATTTTCTGACCATTAAGATGGAATCTGTGTCATTTTTGGCAGTATTGTTCAGTTGTTTCTGAATTTCTTCTTGAAAATACCAAGAATCATGAAATCATAGAATAAGAAGTGTAAGAGACTTCAGTGACCATCTGGTCCAACCCATATATGAAAGACACACACATATGTGTATATATATATACATATATATATACATATATACACATATATATGTGTGTATATATATACATATACATATATACATGTGTGTATATGTGTGTATACTATACATATACCTGTAACTATATAACATACCTAACAAGTGGTCATCTAGCATTTCCTTGGCAGGGGATCCCACTGCCTCTCAAGGCAGTCCATTCCACTGTAGGACAACCCTTATTGTTAGTAAGCTTTTCCTGGCATGGACCCTACTTCCTTTTCCTGTTGTTTTTCCATGGCTGGATTGAAGGGAGAAGTCAAGAGAGTGGCAGGAAGGAGTAGCAACTGACAAGGAGGTGAGCACAACTAAGATTAAGTGACAACTTCCTGGCAATGCCAATCACCAGCCTGGCATAATGCCACACTTCCACCACAACACACCCCATCCTGGGCTGTTACACGCACAGTTTCTATTTGTTTATTTTAATGTTTCAAATCCTTTTTTATAAATAAACTATTGAGAGGACTCTTTCTGGTCCATCAACACAAGTGTTTTACTGATCCATAAGTGGCCATTCAGTCCAGCCTATATCCAAAAAGAATTCCCTCTATGCCATAACTGACATGTGATCATTTAGCCTTTGCTTGAAGACTTCCATGGAACCAAAGGTGTGCTGGAGCCCGCTCCAAACAGCCAACAACAGCCCAGTTGTTAAATTTTCAGTGCAAGTATTCACATCTCAAATCAGCAAATGCTACAAATTAGGACTTGAATTGTTGTTTTGTTGATTGTCTAGGCTTAAGAAAATGATGGTGACAGTAAATGTTAATAATACGATTAAATTTAGCAGTATTTCTTTTTATTTCTTTTGAAGAGCTAGTTCTTAAACATTTGCCAGCACATTCCTAGATGGAATTCCTTCCCACAGCAGCCCATGCCAATCTGAGAAAATTTGAATTTTTCACATTTGTGTGGATCCAATTTAAATCTGCCTCTCTGAAACTCTGCCCCTCCCCTCATATTGCTCTGAGTTCTGGACTCTGGGGTACAGAGTCTAATATTAATCCCTTTTCTATAAAATGACATTTCAGATATTTGAAGAGAGATACTATGACCTCCAACCAAGTCTTTTTTTTTTTAGGCTAAACATTCTAGTTCCTCCTAGTAATCTCCCTAGGGCATCATCTCAGATCCTTCACCATCCTGGTTGCCCTGCTTTGGATGTTCTGGCTCATCAATGCTCATCTTCTTAAATAAATAACTCCAAACCTCCCTTCTAATAGCTTCATCACTCACTTTAGTCAACAACTGATTCCTAATTGCTTTGGAGGGCAGCTAGGTGGTGCCGTATGGAGCAACGGGCTTGGAATTAGAAAGATTTATCTTCATGAGTTCAAATCTGGTCTAGACACTTCCTAGCCATGTGACCCTGCACAAATCACTTCACCCTGTTTGCCTCAGTTCCTCATATGTAAAAGGAGCTGGAGAAGAAAATGGCAAACCATTCAAGAAAACCCCAAATAGGATCTCAAAGAGTTGTGTGTGTGCGTTCGTCCTTCATTGCCAAAGAAGACCATGCCATCAGAGAAATAATGACATGACTTGCACTTGACTTTGTTTTGAGTGAGGGAGGGCTGTGCAGGTCACCAGCCTCATTTCTCCTCCAGAGCCATCTGAATCCAGTGACCAGATATTCCTCAGGATGACTGGAGATGACCCAGCATGAGGTAATTGGGGTTAAGTGACTTGACCAAGGTCACACAGCTAATGAGTGTCAAGTGTCTGAGGTGAGATTTGAACTCAGGTCCTCCTGATTCCCACACTGGTGCTCTATCCACTGTACCACCTAGCTGCTCCTTCACAAACAGTTGGATGTGAATGAAATGACCAACCAATTTTCTCCTGGAAGAAGTATATGTTTGATTATCCAACAGCTCCTTCACTGTAAGAATGAGACAGAGCCTCTTACACACAGGCAAAGGGCCCTTCAATCAGCTAGCTCCCCGGATCATATCCAAGATCCTTGCCTTTTGAAAGACCACTCTTAAGGCTTCTGTGTGGTGTCTCTCATTCTTATGAAATGTGCTAACTGATGCTATGGCATCTGGGGTTCCAGGCAAGGTAGGATAGTTAGTGGTGTATCATTTTCCTACCCAAACAATTTTGATTTTCACAGTCTCTTTTAGGATGTGCTTTCATTGAATGGGATAACTCTGTGATAGAGACTTCCTGATCATGAGCCTAGAAAAAGGGAAAGCTGGAGGATTTCAGACTCATCAATCTTCCACAGAAGGAACTGGCAGATGGGGCCCACTGAGTTATATGTCTTCAGTTACATATGAGAGCCAATCTAGCAAAACTACTATCCATAACCAAATGGTGAATGTGGCCTTCAACCAGATGGTTTCACATCTCTCAGGGGACCATGCCAGGCAACTGATGAACCATATTGTCTGTGACTTGGCAAGCAATCAGAGTGACATTTTGCCTGTGATCAGGAGCACAAATATTCCTTTCTGTGCTCTATAGAGAAAATTCATGATGCAAGCAACAGCATCAGCAATGACAGTTCTAATCCAACTCAGAACATGACCAATAATATCCCTCCATTAAATTGTTGAGTGGGAATAAGTACAACATAGTCTTAGGCACATGGGTGTATTGGTCATGGCCCCTGTTGAAGATTAATTAGAGTTTCTAAAATATTTGGGATCATCACATCTAGCACTGTGCCATTTCATAGGGCTTCAGATTATTTCCACAAGGATATGATTTGGTTTCCAATGACAAAGATTGCTAATGATATACCTACTGTCCTAGAGCTTTTCCCAAAAATATTCCCCCTGCTTTGTTAGGGGTTTTCAAATGTCTTTTTTTGTAAATAATTGTTAGCTGGTAGATTTGGAACTGGAAGAGACCTTAGACATATTCTGGTCCAACCTCCTCATTTTACAGAAGAAGAAACTGAGGCTCAGGGTGATGAAGTGACTTGTCTCAAGGCACACTAGTGGTAAATAGAAGAAGCAAGATTTAAGCCCAGGTCTTCTGACTCCAAATATAGCTTTCTGTCTGGTGTATCATAGCTGTTCTTGGATCACACAAACTGGCTGCAGAAAGATGATAAGTACATTTCCATCAATCATGCATTTTTAAAAAAAACTTGTTCCATCTTATGAGTTCCTTTAATGACCTCTAAGCTTCCTCATGAAATTAACATCTATCTTTTCAATACCATTTTGCTCTTCCATCAAGGATGCCAGGCTACGAGTCATGGAACACTGTTGTCCCTAAATAAGTGAGATTGAAAATCACCCAAAGGGCAATGGAAAGGTGAATAGTGATCATGAGCAGAATAGTACATGATATATGGTATAAAATTGATGGCAGATTTATTGATGAATCTTCACTGGACAAACTGCAATCAGTATTATTAGAGTACCCACAATGATGAGATTACAGAGCCATCATGTGGGATACTAGATGTAATCTGAACAGCTGAGCTATTACTGATGGCAGTGTTTCTCAGCCTGATGTTGAGGACCTGTTTTAACACCTTCTTTGCCCCAACTAGTTCATTTTCTTTTTTTTTTTTGAAAAATTTTCTCATCAAAAACTACTAAAGGTCACTCACTAAGCATTTATTTGAAGTGCTCACTATATTCTAGGCACTATTCCAGGTGGTAGGATTGATGCTCATAGTTTGAATGATGGGTTCAATCTAACCACTCAGTCTTCCAGAGCAGTCCTGTCAACTACTATGTGCCCAGTGGAAATCGTGCTCAACAGGTAAGTTCATCGGGATGTTGGATGTCCACTTTAGGTAACAGCTGTCATTTCTTAAATGACACCAGTTCTGGAAGGTTTTCCATTATTTTTAATTATTTTAAAGGAAAATTAAGAATCCTTTAAAAATGACTGAGGTTATATTCTAATTAATTCATGTAATTTATGTCCAATACAAAGCACTAATCTTGTGGATAATAATACCATGTAAACATGGATCTTGGGAAAGTTAGTTCCCCTAACTTGTTTCCTTTTCTATAAAATGAAAGAATTGAACTAAAGCTTATCTACTAATTCACTTCCAGTTCTAAATCTAAATCCTCTTCTATGTCTGTGGAACCCATTTTCTCATCTGTAAAAGAGAATAGTCATAATAGTACTTCCACTACTTACCTCATATGATAGTAGTGAGGAAAAGTCTTTGTAAACCCTGAAGCACTGTAGAGATGTCAGAATGATGATGGATAAGAAATGAAAAATATAAGGAAGAAGATGATTTATGTCTGCCATGCTGGAGAGGGAGCATGAGGTAGTGACTAGAAGACCTGTGTTGAAATCCCACTTCTGGCATTGACACTCCTCTGTGACCCTGGGCAAGTTACTGAACCACTCATGCTACCAAAAAATTCTCTAAAGGTATAAATTACAGGTGAATTTCCAATTTACATCCATGGAGGGAGTTTTTACCCAGCATATTCCCCACATTGATGAAATCCTGGGTCTGGGCCCAAAGAAATGACAAAAGGATGCTTACTGAAATCTACAGGCTGCTCAGATAGAACTCTTAAAGGCAAAGAAAATCTGAAAAAGAAAACTAAGTTGGCCCGTATTGAAGAAAGCAACTTCAGAAAGAACTCAATTTTGAGCATATATAATATATTCCTCTGAAAAGTTCAGTGTTGATTCTTATGACCAGGTGCAGTTCCTCCAACATATCAAGATGAGATTCTGGGTAGGATGATCCCAGCATCTTAACACCTGACACAATGGAAAAAAGTCATTTCATTCATCCATCCCACCCTTATCCCATCTGCTATTCAACATTGTGTCCACACTATCTCAGGAAGATAGTCATTTGATGATACTGGATCTCCCAAAGAAGGATAATGTTTAGCCTTATCTTGGATATCTCTTATTTTTTCCTCTTGAACTGAAGATAAATCTGTAGAGAAATGATACAAGGTGTCTTGGGGAAAATACTACATAGAATTAAAAGGGTCAAACTAAGGAAACATGAAGGCCCTAGAAAGGGTTCTGTGAATAAAGATCAGAGCAAATCATTAAATGTAAAGGACTGGGAATTATTTGGTTGGGAGAAAATAAAGATATTGGTAAGCTAATTTGTTTTCAGAGTATCTGAAGCATTGTGAATTCAGAACTTACTTTGGCCTTGATTTCCTCATCTGTAAATTAGCAGAAATGAGTACTGAGGTCTTCCAGAGTTAAACCCTATTATCCCAATCATAATCAATAGTTCATTATCTCCACTGACTAGAGAATAAAGGAAACTGGCCCAGATTGTCCCAACTTGGAAGAGATTTAAATTAGAGATTTAGAAGCAGGAAAAGTTTTGAGGCCCTGAGGTGTACCTCTAATTGTAAGCTTTTCAATTCAGGTGCAGCAATTGGGGGCATAAAGCTATATGGAAATAATAGGATGTAGCCAGTGTCTGACTTTTTTTACTCCTACAGTTTTCTAAGGTTCTGAGCCCATCTGTGGTCATGCCATCTTGTGCCTATGAAGACAGAGATCACTCAGTAAGCATATTCAATTTCTGATACCTAACATAAAAATACAAATTATTTAACTTGTGCATGACTCAGGTTTACAAGCTACTGTAAGACTTTTGCCCTTGCTAAGTATTTTTTAGAGCTGGTTCAAAGTTGTTATAGGTCTCATTAACAATTGTATACTTGGAAACAAACCTGGGCATTAATTCACAAGTGACTACATTCAGGTTACCAATATATTTTCCATGATGCTGAAATTCTATTTTGGATAGAGGCCCTTAGGGAACCATGAGATAGTTTAAGGAAATTTTTCAGTGTTAAGTCACCTTGGAAGCCCTACTCCTAGAGCTCATCATGGGGGTGACTATGAGGTTGAAAGAGGGTCAGTAACCCTCTTTGGAAAGTGCCGCCAAACTAGGAAAACTTTCCTTCTTTTTGGGAGGGTAGAGGGAAGTAAATAATGTTTTTTCCCCAATTACATGTAAAGATAATTTTCAACATTCATTTTTTATAAGATTTTGAGTTTCAAGTTTTTTCTCCCTGCCTCCCTGCCATCTCCCCTTCTCTAGATGGCAAGTAATCTGATATAGTTATACATATGCAATCATGTAAACATATTTCCACATTAGTCATGCTGTGAAAGAAAAAATAGAGCAAAAGGGGAATATCACACAAAAATAGTGAAAATAGTATGCTTTGATCTGTATTCAGATTCCAGAGTGCTTTCTCAGGATGCAGACAGCATTTTCCATCATGAGTCTTTTGGTATTGTCTTGGATCATTGTATGGCTAAGAAGAGCCAAGTCAGTCATAGTTTATCATCATACAATGTTGTTGTTACTGTATACAATGTTCTCCTGGTTCTACTCACCTCACTCAGCATCAGTTCGTGTAAATTTTTCCAGGTTTTTCTAAGAGCACCCTGACTGTCATTTCTTATAACACAATAGTATTTTATTGCAATTGTATACCACAACTTGTTCAGTCATTCCTCAATTGATGGACATGCCCTCAATTTACAATTCTTTGCCACCACAAAAAGAGCTTCTAGAAATATTTTTGTACATGTAGGTCCTTTCCCCTTTTTGTGATCTCTTTGGGATACAGACCTAGCAGTGATAATACTGGATCAAAAGGTATGTACAGTTGTATAATCCTTTGGGAATAGTTCCAAATTACTCTCCACAATTCCACCAACAATGCATTAGTGTTCCAATTTTCCCACATCTTCCCCAACATTAATCATTTTCCTTTTCTGACATATTAACCAATCTGATAGGTATGAGGTTGTTCCTTGGAGTTGCTTTAACTTGCATTTCTCTAATCAATAGTGATTTAGAGCATTTTTTTCCCTATGACTATAGATAGATAGCTTTAATTTCTTCATCTGAAAACTTCCTGTCATTATCTTCTGACCATTTATCAAGTGGGGAATGAATTGTATTCTTACAAGTTTGACTCAGTTTTCTGTATATTTGAGAAATGAGGCCTTTATCAGAAGCACTGGCAGAAAAAATTGTTTCCTAGCGTTCTGCTTTCCTTCTAATCTTGGTTGCATTGACTTTGTTTGTATACAAACTTTTTAATTTAATATAATCAAAATTATCCATTTTGCATTTCATAATGTTCTCTCTCTTGTTTGGTCATAAATTCTTCCTTTTCCCACAGGTATAACAGGTAAACTATTTCTTGCTCTCTTAATTTTCTTATGATATCACCCTTCATGTCTAAATCATGTACCCAGTTTGACCTTATTTTGGTATACGTTGAGAGATGTTGGCCTATGCCTAGTTTCTGCCACATTTTTCCAGTTTTCCCAGCAGTTTTTTTTTTTGTCATATAGTTAGTTCTTATCCAAAAAGCTAGAGTCTTTGGGTTTATCAAACAACAGATTACTATAATCGTTTACTGCTGTGTCTTTTGGACCTAATCTATTCCACTGATTTACTACCTTATTTCTTAGCCAGCACCAAATAGCTCTGATGGTTGTTGCTTTGTAGTTTGATCTGGTACAGCTAGGCCATCTTCCTTTGCACTTTTTTTTCATTAATTCCTTTGATATTCTCAACCTTTTGTTGTTCAAATGAATTTTGTTATTATTTTTTTCTAGCTCTATAAAATTTTTTGTAGGTTGATTGCTCTGGCACCAAATAAGTAAATTTAATTTAGGTAGAATTCTAATTTTATTTTATTAGCTCAACTGACCCATGGGCAATTGATATTGTTCCAGTTGTGTAGATCTAACTTATTTGGGTGAAAATGTCTTGTAATTGTATTCATATGGTTCTTGGCAAGTAGACTCCCAAATGTTTTATATTGTCTACAGTTATTTTAAATGAAATTTCTCTTTCTCTATCTTCTTCCAGAGATTTATTGGTAATATAAAGAAATTATGATTTATGTGTGTTTATTTTATAAACTTTGCTGAAGTTGCTCAATTATTTTGAGGAGTTTTTTAGTTGATTCTCTAAGATTTTCTAAGTATACCATCATATCACCTGCAAAGAATTATAGTTTTGTTTTCTCATTGCCTATTCTAATTCCTTTGATTTCTCATTCTTCTCTTCTTGATAAAGCTAACATTTCTAGTACAATATTGAATAATAGTAGTGATATCATCTTTGTTTCACTCCTGATCTTACTGGCAAGGCTTCTAGCTTATCTTCATTACAGATAATGTTTGCTAGTGATTTTAGATAGGTACTGCTTATTTTAAGGAAAGCTCCATTTATTTATTTATGCCCTAGTAATTTTAATAGGAATGGGTGCTATATTTTGTCAAAAGTTTTTTCTGCACCTATTGAGATGATTATATGATTTTTGTTGGTTTTGTTATTGATACACTCAATTATGCCAATAGTTTTCTTAAAATTGAACCAGTCGTGCATTCCTGATATAAATCTCACCTGGTCATAGTGTATTATCCTCATGAAAAATTGCTGTAATCTCTTTGCTAATATATTATTTAAAATTTTTGCATCCATATTCATTAGGGAAATTGATTTATAGTTTTCTTTCTCTGCTTTGGCTCATTTTGGTTTAGGTATCAGACCCATATTTGTGTCATTAAAGGAATTTGGTAGAACTCCTTCAATTGTTTTTTTCCAAATAGTTTATATAGCATTGGAATTAGTTGTTTTTTAAATATTAGTACAATTCTCTTGTAAATCCATCTGGTCCTGGAAATTCTTTTAGATTCATTAGTCATTAGTGACTTATTAAACTTCTTTTTCTAAAATGTTTTTAAATATTTTATTTCCTCTTCTGTCAATCTGGACAATTTATATATTTTTTGTAAATATTCATTCATTTCACTTAGATTATCAGATTTATTGACATAAAGTTGGACAAAATAGCTTCCAATCACTATTTAATTTCTTCCTCATTAGTGGTGAATTCACTCTTTTCATTTTTAATTCTGGCAGTTTGGTTTCCTCTTTTTCTAAAATGAAATTAACCAAAGGTTTATCTATTTTATTGGGGTTTTTTCATAAAACTAGCTCTTAGTTTTGTTTTGTTAGTTCAATAGTATTTTCTTTTATTTTTTAAATCTCTGCCTTGAATTTCAGAATTTCTAATTTGACATTTAATTGAGATTTTTAATTTGTTCTTTTTTTCTAACTTTTTAAAGTTGCATGCCTAATTAATTCTCTTTCCTTGTTTTATTCAGGTAAGCATTTAGAGATATAACATTTCCCCTAAGTACTGTTTTGGTTGCATCTCATAAATTTTGATATGTTGTTTCATTATTGTCATTCTCTTTGATGAAATTATTGATTGTTTCTATGATTTGTTTGACCAACTCATTCTTTAGTATTAGATTATTTGATTTCCCATCAATTTTAATCTCTTTCCATGACCTTTTATTACATGTAATTTTATTACATCCAGTTCTGAAAAAGATGTAATTATTATTTCTACCTTTCTGCATTTGATTGTGAGGTTTTCAATGCCCTAATGCATGGTTAGTTTTTGTATAGTTGCCATGTACCACTGAGAAAAAGGTATATTCCTTTCTATCCTTATTCAGTTTTCTCCATATATAACTTTTCTAAAATTCTTCTCACCTTAACTTCTTTCTTGTTTATTTTGTGATTAGATTTATCTAGCTCTGAGAGGCAGAGGTTAAGGTCTCCCACTAGCAGAGTTTTTCTCTCTGTTTCTTTCTATAACTCATTTAAATTCTCCTCTAAGAATTTGGATGCTATATCACTTGGTGCATATATGTTTAGTATTGATATTACTTCAAATGTAATTTCCTTCCTTGTCTCTTTTAATTTAATCTAATTTTGCCTTTGTCTGAAATTAGGATTGCTGCCCTTATAGATTTTTTTTTACTTCAACTGAAGCATAATATATTCTGCTCCAACTTTTTTCTTTTATGCTGTGTGTGTTTCTTTCTGCTTCAAATGTGTTTCTCATGTACAATATAGTGTAGGATTCTGGTTTTTAATCCACTCTGCTATTCACTTTCTTTTTTATGGGAGAGGTCATCCCATTCATAATTATGATTGCTAACTGTATATTTCCTTCCTTCCTTTTTCTGCTTCTAATATTATTCTCTCTCTCCTTTTACCCTGTCCCACCTCACCACTGTTTTGCTTCTGACCCCTGCCTCCCTCAATCTCCCCTCCCTTCTATCAGCCCCTACTACCTTTTCTTTTCCCTTTCCCTTCCTACTTCCCTGTAGGTTAATATGGATTCTCTAACCAATTGACTTCTCTACCCTCTTTGAGCCAAACCCAATGAAAATAAGGTTCAAACAATACTCACCCCCTCCCTTCTTTCCCTCTATTGTAATAGGTCTTTCATGCCTCAGCATGTGATATAATTTATCCCATTCTGCCTCCCTCTTTCCTCTTCTTCCAGTACAATCATTTTTATCTCCCCTTACTTTTTTTATAATCACCTCAAAGTCAACTTATACCCACACCCTCTGTCTAAGTATATTCCCTCTAACAGCCCTAATAGAGGTACAATTCTTAAAAGTTACAAGTATCATCTTTCCATGTAGGGATGTAAACAGTTTAACCTTATTGAATACAATGTTATTTCTTTCCTATTTACCTTTTCATGTTTCTCTTGAGTCTTGTACTTGAAGATCAAATTTTCTGTCAGCTCTAGTCTTTTTATCAGGAAAGTTTAAAAGTCCCCCATTTCATTGAATGTCCATCTTTCACATTGGAAAATTATGCTCAGTTTTGCTGGGTATTTGATTCCTGGTTGTAATGTAAGATCCTTTGCCTTCCAGAATATCATATTCCAAACCTTCTGATCCTGTAAGGTAGAAGCTGCTAAATCTTGTGTTATCTTGACTTTGGCTCCACAGTGCTTGAATTCTTTCTCTCTGGCTGCTTGCTGTATTTTCTGCTTGACCTGATAATTCTGAGATTTGGCTACAACATTCCTTAGAATTTTCATTTTGGGATCTCTTTCAGGAGGTGATTGGTGAATTCTTTCAATGACAATTTACCCTCTGGTTCAAATATCAGTCCTCAAACTCAACTCAGTCTGGAGCTCATAGACTGGACAACAAGTCCCCACCCACCTAGCACAGAGTGGATTTAAATATTAAATAGTAATTATTTCTCTTTTACCCAGGAACCCTGAGGGTCTTCTTTTCCCAGTTTGATTTTTTTTATTGAAGGGGCCATCCCTTGAGCAACTACTTAAAGAAGCCTATTCATTGAATGGGTTTATCTTATTCAAAGTGAGAATGCTATAGGACCTCAGCCTGAAAGGTCCAGGGTCTCTCATTGCATCCTGGGCCATCTCCAGCCATTCTGCTGAATATCAGGCCACTAGATCCAGATGACTCAGGAGAAGAAAGTGAGATTGGTGACCTTGCACAGCCCTCCCTCACTCAAATCAAAGTCAGCTGCAAGTCATGTTATCATCTTCATGTCATGGACCTCTTTGAGAATGAAGAGCAAACATAACAACAATTCTCTGGTTCTAGGATATCAGTGCAATTTTTCTTGATAATTTCTTGAAAGATTCTGTCCAGGTTCTTTTTTGATCGTGGCTTTCAGGCAGTCCAATAATTATTAAATTATTTGTCCTGGATATATTTTTCAGGTCAATTATTTTTCCAATGAGGTATTATACATTTTCTTCTATTTTTTCATTCTTTTGATTTTGTCTGACTGATTTTTATGTCTCATAGAATCATTAGCTTCCAATTGACCACTTTTGATTTTTAAGGAATTGTTTTCTTCGGTTAGCTTTTGTGCCTCCTTTTCCATTTGACTAATTCTACTTTTAAAGGAGTTGTTTTCTTCAGTAGATTTTTTTCCCAATTTGGCCAGTTCTATTTTTTTATTTTTGAAATATATTTTTAGTTTTTAGTTTTTAAATAGCATAGTTTTCTTCTGTATTCTTTCCCCCTTCCAGTGAGCATGCAACATAGCAAAAGGTTTTTTTAAGACAGAAAAAAGGAAGAGGGGAGAAATTGACAAAAAACATGCACAATGTACAATACTTGAATTTACAATTAGTCCCAATGATCCAATAACCCCATGTATGTAATCAAATTAAAATAAATACCACTTTCAGCAAATTTACAAAGGTATCTCAAAACAAAATGCAACAAATTAAACAAATGAACATGCAAACAACTCCTGAATTGTTAAAATAAAAATGAGAAACCCCTGACTCCCTGCCTTTAAAAAAGACTATTGACATATACAATTACAGATTATTAGAGATGGAGGCAATGCTAGTAAATATTGACTCTAATTCTTCCTTTTTTTAAAAATTTAACTAATTTATTTCTTTTCAATTTTCAACAATCACTTCCAATAAGTTTTAAATTTTCTCCCCTCTCTCCTCCTGTCCTCCCCAAGACAGCCTGCAATCATATGTGTTCTATACTTACATTCTTATTAAACACATTTTCACATTAGTCGTGTTGCATAGAAGAACCAAAACAAATGGGAGAAACCATGAGGAAAAACCAAAACAAAGCATAAGATAAGAGAAAATGATCTGCTTCATTCTGCATTCTGATTTCATAGTTCTTTCTCTGGATGTAGATGGCTTTTTGCCTCACAAGTCCTTTCAGAATGTCCTTGCATTTCTGTGAAGAGCTAAGTCTATCAGAAACAGTCTTCACACACTATGGCTGTTACTGTGTATAATGCTTTCTTGGTTCTGCTCATTTCACTCAGCATCAGTTCATATAAGTCTTTCCAGGTTTTTCTGAAGTGCAACTATTCATCATTTCTTATAGAGCAATAGTATTCCATTACATTCACATACCACAACTTGTTCAGCCATTCCCCAATTGATGAGCATTCCTTCAATTTGTGGTTCTTGGCCACCCCAAAAAGAGTTACTATAAAAATTTTTGTACATGTGGGACTTTTTTCCATTTTTATAATCTCTTTGAGTACAGCCCTAGAAGTGGTATTGCTGGGTCAAAGGGTATGCACATTTTTGTAACCCTTTGGGCATAGTTTCAAATTGCTCTCCAGAATGGTTGGATCCACTCACAACTCCATCAACAGTGAATTAGTGTCCAACTCTCCTAGCCAGTTCTATTTTTAAGGAGTTGTTTTCTTCAGTCAAGTTTTGTGCTTTTTTTTCAGGCTTTTGGCTCTTTTTTCATGATTCTCTTATACCACTTACATTTTTTCCCAATTGTTCTCCTATCTCTCTTACTTGATTTTTAAAATCATTTTTAACCTCTTCTAAGAGGAATTTTTGTGTTTTTGTGTTTCAGATGAAGTCATATTCCCACTGAGGCTTCACATCTGGGCATTTTGACATTGTTGTCCCCTTCTGAGTTTGTCTTTGGATATTCCCTGTCATCACAGTAACTTTCTATGATCAGGTCTTCTTTTTGGTTTTTGCTCATTTTTAAAAGTTGGGCTCTGCTTCTGGCATACAGAGTCGCTGTCCCAAGTTTCTTGCACTGGAGGTCAGGGGCCCAGTAACTGGTTATCTTCATTGAGGTCTCTGGGACTGGTGACTTGCCACTGTGCTGGGGTGATCTGGCCTAGTCACACCTGTTTTGCCATGGACTCCAGGGCTGCCAGTTTGCCAACTGTGCTGGGGCTGGAGGTCTCACAGCTGGCCTGCTGTGCCACTGGCTGGTTGAGTCAGAGCTGCAGGGCTTCAGTTGCTGATCAGTACTATGGCTAAGAGCCTCCCACTAGTTTGCCCAGACACCACCTGCACTGGGCTGTGCTCCCCTTTTAACCAAGGGAGACAGACCTTTTCTGAAGTCATTCTAATTCTGAAGTCATTCTTATCTTGAGCTGGCAAATTGTTTCACTCCAGCTTTTTGTGGATTTTGTTGTTCTAGAATTTTTTTAGAGGCTTGATTTAATGTTGTCTCCAAGGGAAACTGGGGAGAGCTCAGGTAACTTCCTGGCTTCTCTCCACCATATTGCCTCCTCCCCACTGGGAACACTTTCATTCTGAAACTAGAGGTGGAATGTATGCCAGCTTTTGAGGCCTAGGCTGGCTGAAGGCAAAAATATTTATTAACAGAGTGTTAAAATATTTTGGCCAATGAAATTTTTGAGACAAGGCAACATGACATAGTGGTTGCAGAAGTGGTCTCTGAGTTAGCAAGATCACGGTTTCAGTCCAGTATCTTTCATACGCTAGCTTTGAAACTTTGGGCAAGTCACTCTCTACATCAAATTATGTGGGCAAGATGGAAAATGGTATACATATACATGTGTGTATATATATATATATACACACATGTATATGTATAAATGTATGTATATATGTTTTCTCTCTTCCTTTGATCTGTTCAGATGTAAGTGAGGTTCAATCCCACTCCTTCTTTGTGTACTTGTGTACACAGACTATGTGAAATGGTGGACAAATAGGCAACAAGCATTTATTAAATACTTACTGTGTGCCAGGCATTGTGCTAAACACTAGGGATACAAATCTGAACTTCACAGACCAAGGAAAGTGAAGCCAAAGGAAGGATGATGAAGTAGGAGAACAAGAAAGTCATGGTGAAGATACAGAGTAAATATAGTACAGAAGCAGAGGGAAAAAGAAGTTAGGTGTTTGAGATTAGAGAGGATTTCCCAGTACTGGATCATGGAGATTAAACAATTATGGGTGAAGCTAGAAAGACTTGCAAGGAATGATGCAGAGTGAAATGTATTGTGTACAAAGTAATAGCAATATTGTGAGAAAATCAGCTGTGAATGACTTAGATATTTTCAGAAATACAATGATCCAAGACAACTCAGAAGAACCTATGATGAAACAAAAGCTCTCCATCCCCAGAGAAAGAGTTGATGTTGTCTGAATACAAATTGAAGCATACTTTTGGAGCTCCTGCCCCCTGCCTAAGGGCTGTCTTTCAGACCCTCCTGGCTTCAGAATGATTATCAATAGTAACTATTGCTGGTTCCCTCTCAGCCTGATGTCTTTTCTTTTCTTTGCCTCATTAAAGGGGCCATGCCCTGGCTACCTCTTAAATCGGCCTATTCAATGAACGGACGTTGCCTCACCCTAAGTGAGTACTGCATAGACCTTGGCCTAAAGGGACCAGGGTCTCCCAGTGCATCCTGGGTCATCTCCAGTCATCCTGAGGAATATCTGGTCACTGGATTCAGATGGCTCTGGAGGAGAAGTGAGGCTGGAGACTTTCACAGCCCTCCCTCACTCAAAACAAAGTCAAGTGCAAGTCATGTCATTATTTCTCTGATGGCCTGGTCTTCTTCAGCAACAAAGGACAAACACAACAGGGATACAAATCCAAGCAAAAAGAAAGATCTTCCCTGCCCTCAAGGAGTTTAAATTCTAATGAGGAAAAATAGCAGTTAGTGGAGAGTTGAAAAGCAGATTGTGTGGGTGGGGATGGAAGTTTCCTATGTCAGGGCATGATTGTTAAAGTCCAGTGAGATGGAAGCGAAATGAAGTCTAGCCTATCCCAAAATGGAGGCTCCTGGAAAGAACTTGGGAGTGGGAAAAAGGCAAAGATAGTAAATTCCCCTTCTTCTTTCCACTTTGCTTTCTTGTACATTTCTTCTTCCCTTTCTTTTATTCCTTAATATCATCAGAAAATAACATACCAGTTCCCAAGTCATCTGTCTTATTTAATATCTCTCTCTAACCTTTAATCATCTTCTGGTTATAAGAAGTGTTTCTTCTCTCCCTTTGTGCTACACATACTTTTTCCTTGTATTAAACTACTTCCAGTTGCTCAAACATGTTTGCCTTTTCATATTTCTCTTTACTTGTGAGCAAAGTTTCAACTCAGAGTCTTTTCACCAGTAATATTTAGAAGTCTTCTATTTAATTGAATGTCCTTTTTTCCCTCTGTAGGGTTACATTGTACTAAATATATTGCCTTTTTTAGGGGCTTACTCATCCACCTCACATGACCGCTTACCTGTTGGATCCCCAAAGAGATGGCTGTTACTACTCCTAGGATTCTAGAGTTAAATATGTGGGTAACTATCCTACTAAACACTAGCGTATGAGCCCCTACCAGTGTCCTTTCTTTTAACAATCAACCAGCAGACTCAGTTCTTTAGCAAGGACTTCTACTCAAGTAGTGCAGCAAGAATAACAGTTATAAAGATTTTTCCAGGATGACAGGCCACTCTCCAAGAGGAAAGCAGAATGGGCAGAAGCTTAAAGTATAGGGAAAGTCAGGCACACATGTAAAAGATGCACATAGCCCTGGAGCTATAGTTCTCCAATGCCCTTCTTTGCTTCAAAAGATTCTCATTAATTTCTGTATAAGTTACTCCATTGTTCAACTGGAACAACCCTTCTCAGGGCATGGGATCTTCTACTACACGTTTTTCTTGAAGGGCAGTATCTCAGTTGGCTGGACCAATCTGCTGAGAGACTGAGTCAAACAATGGTTGTGCTGGCCCTTCACCAGGCTCTCCTGCTGCTAGCCAGGTCAGGGCAACTGATGCTGGATGGGATTTGGCAGGCCACTCTGAATGAACAGCTGCAGCCAGGTTGGCCCAGGCAGGTTGCTCAGCTGTTGGGCTCTTTCTTCTCAGCACATGACATCTATGCTTGATGAAATAATCCATTGGTCTCCTGGGCTCACTCTTTCATAGGCAGTTACTGTCTGGGCTCGGAGACACAATACTGGTTGTTTCAGTTAGAAAAGTGACTCTGCTTAGGATTAACAGAAGCTTCTTCCCTTTGACTCCCTCATAGTCTCAGAGGTTATTTGTCCTGTCCAACCAGGAGATGAGAGAAGGCTTTCTTCTCCATCTTAAAGCCCTTCCACTCCATAAACTACTCAGTGTTGTTTTAGGGTGAATAATTTCAGTTCAGTCACTTTCACTTTCCATAATCTTTTGGAAATCTTGTATAAATGAGTGACTAGGAATAAAGATATGAATGCAGTCAGAGCCGTGAAGGCATATCATTGTCTTGCTGTGCTCTCCATATGAAATTCCAGTGTTCATATCTCCATCTTTCTAGGGTGGGAAACGTCTGCTTTCAATCTGAGGACTTTCCCCTTTACCATTCAATGTCCTTCTTTTAGCTTGTAGTGAAGTATCAGAGACACCCCACCCCCTTACATTAGGAATTCTTGGTTGCAAAAATACATATTATACCTTTTGAAATATTGTACCTCAACATGATCTCTTCTCCTTGGTAGTGAAGGAAAGCTATGGTAAATCTGGACAGCATACTAAAAAGCAAAGATGTCACCTTGCTGCCAAAAGTCTATATAGTCAGAGCTATGGTTTTTCCATTAGTAATGTATGGCTGTGGGATTCAGACTTAAATAAACTAATTCAGACTTCCCAGAGGAAAGACAGATCCTGAAGCTGAAGCTTAAATATTTTGGCCACATAATGAGAATATGGGACTCATTGGAAAAGATACTGATTTGGGGAAATACTGAAGGCAAAAGAAGGGGATGGCAGATGATGAGGTGGATGGATAGTGTCATGAAAGCACCAAACATGACTGCAGGACAGAATTGGGAGAGGATAGAAGAGACTGGTGTATTATAGTCCGTGGGGAGACAAATAGTCAGACACAGCAACAAGAAAACCAAAGCTGTGTGATCCGGGCAGTGGCTTCTCACTATTTGGTCTCTTGTTTCTAGCTGCTTTCAGAAGTTTATCCATATGAAAGGGCTGAATTTGGCTCTGATGTCCCTGTAAGTTTTAATTTGGGGTTTTCTTTTTAAAAGTGAGTGGTGGATTCTTCTTGTTTTCATTTTGTTGTCTAAGAGGTTCTGAGAGACCTGGGAAGTTTTTAGTCATGATTTCTTGAAATACAACATGCAGAATCAATTATTATTGTCATTAATATTTTGTTCATGGCTTGTAGGTGGTCCAGTAATTCAAAGATTGTTTTCTCTTTGACCTGTATTTTCTAGGTCATTTGTTTTTTGTTATTTTTTTATGAGGTACCTTATATTTTCTTTGACTTATTCAGTCTTGATTTTCTTTAAGTACTTTTGTTTCATTGACTAAAAATTTACTTCTGCTTGGGTCTTTTTCATTTTCAAGGTCATTATTTGGAGTAGTTATACCTTTGTACCTTTTATACTAAGTTGCTAATTTTCCTTCCCCCTATTTCCTCTAGAACTCTCATTTATTTTCCAATTATTTTTTCCAGAACTTTCATTTATTTTCCAGTTGCTTGATCTAGAGTTCTCAAGTCATTTATGATATCAGTTTTAAACTTTTGCTTCATTTCTTCCAAGAATTATAGTTAATTTTCATCTTGTTTTGTTTTAAAACTTTGCTTATATGTGTAATGGAGCTGTTCTCTTCCCCTGAGTTTGTATCTCAGGTTTCCCTGATTCTATAATATTTCTTTAAAGGAAGTACAAGTCTATACAAATTGGGGTGCTGTGTTAAGCCTAGGCCCTGTGTATTTCTGGAGGAAATGTTGGTGCTGATGTGTCCTCTGGGGTCCTCCTGCTGCTTTCTTTGATTGTTGAGCACTGTATTCCATCAGAATCTCAGGGGTACCTCAGGCCAGTGAGCTGAGAACTTGCAGTATGGCCTAAACAGTCTGATCTAGGTTATTGACTAATCACTACCTTCTTCATATAAGCTTTGCAAGCACCCAGTCTCAGTGTGGAGTCTGAGTGAAACAATTGCAGGCTTACCCCTGGTTGACACACCAGCATATAGATGTTGTTTTTAATCTCTGCCAGTCAGCCAGAAAACTCTTAGAGGTTCAGAGCAGCAGAACTACAGGTTCATCCTTGGTTCATGCTTTATGTCCTGCTTATTCAACTGCAATCCCTAAACTTTATGTATGGTCTAAATCTGCAGTCTGTTCTTGATTTAGAGCAACAAGTTGAGGGTTTGATCCTGTGCTCCCTTCTCTAATATACAGCCACATGCGTCAGTCACCATCCATGCTGAATCCTTAGTAGTTATAGGCTCACTTCTGGTCTGCACTCTTGGTCCCAGGTAATAGCTACAGGTGGCAAACTCCAGCCTCAGGCTATATTGGAGACTCAAAGACCAATGTCTGAGGACACAGTGATACAGCAATAGCTTCATCCCTCTTCTTGCTCTCCAGTGTATGGCTGCAGGACTCAGCCTAGTCTATGTGATAGAAAATTTTGTTATGAATGTTGCAGGTTGGATGTTCTTTCCATTGCTTACAGGTCTCTGACCATCTCCCTTGATCAAAAAAAAAAATGACCTACTAGTTTTTCATTGGATTTCCCAGTCACTACTCATTCTAATACTCTTCATGGATCATTGTTAGAATAGTTAGGAAAGAGAGTTGGATATTTCTCCCTCTTACTTTACCATCTTTGCCAGTTTTGAATCTCAACATCTCAGCACTCCAAGGAAATCTCCAAGTTCCTAATGTATTTTGATGGAAATGGTTTCCATACTGGTGTTCCCCACTCTGATGAAATTAACATCCACTTCCAGAGATGTTGTGAGGACCAAATGAGATAGCCATATACATGCTAGCTAGCACTGTTATGAAGACTAGGGATTGTCACTTTCAAAGCTGTCACAGGACAGTTTATTAAGGTAAAGGTAGAGATGTGATTTTGATTGACAGAGGGAGAAAGTCTTCCAATGATACAATGTATTGCAGTAGAAAATGTTTTGGATTTGAAACTGGAAAAGATGGGTTCAGAGCCCAGTTCTTCCATGTACTATCTATGTGATCTTGGGTAAGATATTTTGCATCTTTGTGACTCAGTTTCTTCATCTATAAAGTGAAGACATTGAACAAAATGACTTCTAAAGTCCCTTTGAGCTCTGCATCTATATTCCTATGAAATCCTAGATGTTCACATATTGAAGTATGGAGCAAATCAAGGAAACTTCCAGGAGTTACTTTAACATCTAATTATCTGGTTGACTGAGTGGTTACTTGATGCATTTCTGTAGTATCAAACTCAAATAGAAAGAATTGACTGTAACCTATACCTGACTGCTTTGTGACTTGGAAAATCAAACATTAACACTACGTTCAATTGTATTTTTATTTATTCTTATAAATGTTTATTTTGTTAAATTTTCCTAATTGCCCCAGGAGCCTGGATTTGACACCTCTAATGTATTGGATAGAAGGTTGACCTCGAAGTCAAGAAGACCTGGGTTACAGTCCTGCCTCTGACTCATAGTGCTAACTCTGGGCAAGCAAGTTTCTTAACTTCTTAGTGCCGTAGGCAACTCTCTAACGCTAGAAGTTACTGACTGATTGTCAGTCTCCATCACTAAAGGAAATTTATGCATCTGTAGTTCCCTACAAGTCCAGACCAGAATCTGGGGCCAGGGGAATTGAAGAGACTTGCTTGAAGTCCTGTGCCTAGCAAGTTAACTCATAAGTTGAATTTGTAAGAAATCACTGCTATTTAGACCTGAGTTCAAATTTAGCCTCCAGACATCTACTAGCTGTCTGATCCAGAGCAAGTCATTTAATTTTAATAAGCCTTAGTTTCCTCATCTCTAAAATGAACACAATAATGGCTTCTTCTTCCCAGGGTTGTCATGGGGATCAAGTGAGATAACGTATATAAATTGCATCCCCAACCTTAAATAACTGTATATAAATGCTAGTCGATGTTATTAAGTCAGGACTGTCACCTTCAAAACTTAAGGAGCAAGAGGCCCAAGTGGGCTCCCTTATACTAAACCCATTCACATCATAGGCTAAGCCTAATAAGAAGCAAGACTTTGCCCCCTCGGTGCCCAGAGGCAGCACTTCTGCTGCTGAATAAACATATACTCAATGGAATTTCTCTGTTCACAAATGTGAATGACCCAGAGCTGATTACACCCAGGAAAGAGGCCCCTCTCTATCACACAGTCCTGGTTTTGAGGAAGATGAAAAATCAAGTATAGCTAAAAAGGGATTTTTAAACATGTAAAAGCTTCCATGCTGGTGAGAGCTGGTGATGGTATGGAAGGTAACTAATTTAAATGGCAATTAGCCTTGGTGACCACTTAAGTGCCAGGTGATGAGTACAGGTAAATGCCTCTACAGCTCTGGAATAAGCTCATACTGATTCTGCATGTCCATTAGTGTCGAGCAGAACCGTCTAGTTGGTCAAAAGATGACTGGATGCCATCAGGAGAGTTTGTAAAGCATTTTGCAAACCTTAAGTCACAAGACAAATGCCAATTAATTTTGTTATCATCTTATTGGTTCAAACTTCAGCCCAGCTCTAGTATTTTACTAACTGTGTCACCTTGGGCAAGTCACTGTATTTCCTATGGCCTCAATGTCTCAACACTAGGAAAACCAGGTATATCAGTAGTTACCTATATATATATATATATATATATATATATATATATATATATATATATATATACACATAATTTTACTTTGAAATAAAACATTTTTGTCACACTGTCTCCATTTTCTTTGCCTTGTGGATAGAGAAAGCACACTGTCAGTTGATGTAGCATGGCCCTGCGAAGAGCTTCTGAATTCTGGGCCTTGTCATGTTAATCTGTACAATAGGTGTAATAATCCTCACATTATCTACCTCACCACACTAATTGCATGGGAGAAAGTACTAGAACATCTTGAAGCACTAGAAGAATGTGAGGTATTAGGAAAATAAACGAAATCATGGAGCCAATTTGCAACGGTAGAATCTTAGTTCTCTAGCTGGGATGGACTCCAGAAGCTATTGAGCCCAAACCCCTCCCTCATTTTACAGGTGAAAAAACTGAGACCCAGGACTCTGTTTCCCCTGGTTCATACAGGTCGTCATTCACAGAAGTAAAATTTGAACTCAGGTGATCTAGTTCCAGCTCTGGCACTTCTCCCAATCCATTTCCTTGGGGACTCATGGTCAATGTTTATGACCTCTAGAAATTATCAGAATTATTTAACAACATTTCCCCATCAGTACCCCCCTTTTCTGTTGCCTCCAGCATGAAGCACAAACTCTCCACCTTGATTAAAGACCTTTACAATGCAGTCTACCTTTCCAAGCTTATTACACATTGCCCCCATCCCTCCACAAACATATGAGTATGTGTTCTCCAAATCTGGCATAGGTTATCTACCCAAACTAGAATGCACTCCCTCCTCACCTCTTTGAATCCCTGGCTGCTTTGGGACTCAGCTCAGATTCCACCATCTTTGGGAAGGTAATGATCCCCAGGGTTGTTGGTGCTCTTGACCTCCGCAAATTTTCTTGTGATTATTTCATTGTTTGCATAGTATCCCCCAGTAGTGTAGAAGCCCCGTGAGGACAGGTTCATTCTCTCTCTCTCTCTCTCTCTCTCTCTCTCTCTCTCTCTCTCTCTCTCTCTCTCTCTGTCTCTCTCTCTCTGTCTCTCTCTGTCTCTCTCTCTCTCTGTCTCTCTCTCTCTCTCTCTCTCTGTCTCTATCTGTCTCTGTTCCTCTGTCTCTCTCTCTGCCTCTGTCTTTCTCTTGTGTCTTTCTCTCTGTCTGTCTCTGTCTCTATCTGTCTCTCTCTCTCTGTCTCTGTCTGTCTGTCTGTCTTTGTCTCTCTCTGTCTCGTATTTGGATCCCTTGTGCTTGCCATAGTTGTTGTCATTTTTCATCCTTCATTCTCCAAGAGAACTAATAACATGCCAAGTATGATATTTTGACTTGCTCCTGAATTGCTTTAAGTGGGGCTTAGCACAGTGATTGATACCTAATAGGCATTTGGGACCACAGATTTAGAGCCCTGAGCCCTCATGGATAAGAATCTGAGGCCTAGAGAGTCACTGAAGTGACTTGCTTAAGGTCACACCTATAATTAAAGGGACTCGGATTTGAATTCAAGGCATCTGACTCCACATCTAGCCCCCTTTGCTTTGTGCCATCCTGTCTCCTTTAACAAATATATATTGAATTGAATCATCCATAAAACATTAAAGAAGGGAAATTCTGGATGATTGAATTCTAGAACAAAGCAGCCAGTCCACAAGCATCTATTAAGTGTGTGCTGTATACCTGGCACTGTTGTGAGTCCTGGGTATAGAGACAAAAAAAGAACTCATCTCCGCCCTGAGGTAGCTGACATTCAATCAGAGAGATAACATATTTTCAAAATAAATAAGAGGTAATTTGGGGACAGGAAGGGTATTAGCAATGGGAAGGGGGAATAGAAATTCTTACTCTATAAGCAACAAGTATTAAGCACCTACTATTTAATATTTGAGACACAAGCCCAGTTCAATTTTACCTGCCTAAGTGGCATAATGGAGTGTAATACAAAGAAATCTCTTACTTTGGAATGTCAGTTCCAGTCTTTACCTTGCCACTGACTCCCCTGTCCTTGGTCCTTCTAACTCTGCACCTTTCTAGGCCTTTGCTCCTTCTCTGTAAAAATGAGGCTTATGAATTAGCAAATGACTAAGACTCCTGCTTGCTCTAAATCTGGGGTCCTATCATATATATGTAGGGTCTATAGGACAAGCACCCTGGTGAGGGCCATGACCTCACTCTGTGGGGCAGGAGTGAACCCAAGCTGGCATGGGATGGATACTGCTGGGAACACTGAATTCTCCTGTAGGGCCATGGCAGGACACTCAGTTCTCTAGAAGAAGCATCATCTTCAAATAATAAACCTGCAAGGTGAGTCAAAAAGTCAGAGAGGAGCAACAGCGGCAGAAAAAGCCAACAAATCACAGAGCACCTTTGGCTTTTCTTGTGGATCAGAATATCGCAGCTGTTACAGAGGGAAAGAAAAAAAACAGGCTTCACAGGGAGATTGTATTGGCTGGCTCAGGGAGTCTTAGGAGAGGGGGGAGAGGTTTAGATCCTAGATTTAATGCATTCTTCTCTGCAGTGTTTTGAAGGGTTTCTTTTTGACTGATTTTAATACATTTGCCAAACTGCTGTCTTCATAAATAGCTCAATGGCATTCAGTTTGTAACAAAAAAAAAATACATTATAATTTCTATTTTTAGTTTCCTCTTGTGTTTATCAGAATTTTCAGATTTTTCAAGTACAGGCAACATGATATAGAAGAAAAGGTCATTAGTAGAAAAGAAAAGAATGTGCTCAACTTAGTCAGAAGACCTAGGTTTGAATGCAGACTCAGTTTACTTCTTATGTGACCTTGGTCAAGTCACATTATCTTTGAACTTCAGATTCATCTTGTGTACAAAAAGGAGAGTGGAAAAACTTTCATTTGGAAAAGGGGAGACATTGTTCTGCTTGGTCCCAGTGGGCAAAACAATGGGTAGAAACTAGAAGTGGGAAACGGCAACTTGAGTTGAATGCAAGAGAAAACCTCCCAAGAATTGAAGCTCTCCAAATGTGCTTGCTTGGGAGTAGTGGGTACCTTCCTGCTCCCTTGAGGCCTTAGGCAAGGACAGAGGGAGCATCTCTCACTTGTGTTCCCAGTTCTTCTCCTCTCCACCCCCCAGGCCAGGAAGGGATTCCTGCATCAGACCGCTCCCTTCTCCCAGCCCAGAGCTCTGGCCCTCATCACCTCCCACCTTGGTTATTGTGGCAGCCTCCTAACATCTTCGGCCTCAGATCTCCCACCCCTCCAGTCCTTCTGAAACATGGCTGCTGAAACAATTTTCCTTAATCCCAGATGACCAGGGACTTCCTGTTCCCTCTAGGAAAAGATAGAAAGTGTCCTGCCCTATCAAAACCTAGCTTTAATTTACCTTTCCCTGCCTCGATGGACATTACCCACCAACCTGCCCTGTGCAGTCTAGCCAAGGTGACTTTTCTTTTTCTCACACAGGACCCAATTCCCAGCTTTATATCTTTGGCCATCTTCAAGAACTGGATGCTCACCCTCCTCATCTCTAGCTCAGAATCCTTTCTTCCTTCAAGACAGAGCTTAAGTATTACCTTCTAACATGGAACTGGTTCTGATTCTCCCCCCACTGCTAATGCCCTGTTTAACTACCTTCCTGCATGTACATGATACATATGTACATACTTATCTATATATGTAACCACCCTCTGTCTGTTTTTGTGTCTCTTTGTTTCTCTCTTTGTGTCTCTATTTCTGCATCTCTCTCTCTTCCTCCCCCCCTTACTTCCCTATCTCTCCTCTCTGTCTCAGTCTATCTCTCAATCTCTGTCTCTCTCTTTCTCTTTATCTCTGTCTGTGTGTATATGTCTCTTTCTCCAAGCTTGCTTTGAGCCTCAAATGAGACTTTGTGTCTTAACTGACTCTGTGAACAATGGGAATGTGAAGGGTAACAGCAACTATGATAATGTCTGAATGAGATAATATTTGAAAAGAGCACTTAGAGTTCTTGGTACATAGTAGGCCCCATGAAAATGTTTATTCCATTGCCCCACTCATGTGACTGAAATCTTAAAGGCTGGGCCACACGGGAGGTCCAGCTGGGACTCCACCTAAGGGCTTCCTTAGAATCAGTTCAGTGATCTTGACTTTAAAGACCTAGAACATTAAGAGAAATGGCCTCCATTTTCTGAGATTCTTGCCATTCTATTGACAAAGCTTCACAAGAGAGACAGAAGCATCTAAAGAGCGAGTCCAAATCATGCCCAAGTAAAGCAGCCATGCCAACCACAAAAGTCCAGCCTTGGTTTGAAGACTCCTAATGACAGGAAACACATGATCTCTCAAAACAGTTCCTTCTGCTTTGGAACAGCTCTTAGTAGTGGGAAGATTTTTTGTTTTGTTTTGTTTTTTATATCAAAGCCAAATTAGCCTCTTTGTAACTTCCATGTATTGTTTGTGTACCTTCCTCATGAAAGAAGCTGGTGAGATGCACACCGGGTAGAGTAGCAGGCTGCGGATGAGGAATCCTGCTTCCCAACTGGGCAAGCTGCTTCTCCTCGGAAACACAGTTTCCTCATCTTTTAAGTGGAGATATGAAGAGGGATGACCTCCTAGGATGGTTGTGAGGGTCAAAGGAAATTATGTGCCTAAAATGCTTTGCCAACCTTAAAACATTGGACAGATGTGAGCTGTTATTACCTAAAAACTCCACTGCCAACAGGAGCAATGTTTGTCATTCAAAGCCCTTCCTAGCCCAGGCCCCTGCTACCTTTGCAGTCTTCTTATACCACACTCCCCCAACACATGCTCCTCAATCCAGTGACCTGACCTGGCTCCTGGCTGTTCCCTCGATATTTTCTGGGCATTTTCTCTAGCCATCCCCATGCCTGCAACACTCTCCTTCCTCTTCTGTGACTATGGACCTCCCTGGTTTCTTTGAAATCTCAACTCAAATCTCACCTTCATCAGGACCTCTTCCCCAATTCCTGTTAATTCTAATGCCTCCTCTCTTAATGATTTCCTATTTATCCTGTATGTAGCTTGTTTGTACATATCTGTTTGCTTGGTGTGCCCCAATTCTATTATGATAAACTCATTGAGAACAGGGACTGTCTTTTGACTCTTTGTATCCCTATGGCTTAGCAGAGTGCCTAGAACATAATAGGAACTTAACAAATGTTTACTGATTAATGATGATGGATGATGATGATAACCTTTCAAGATCTTGAAGTCAGCTTTAGTGTCCCATTTGGGGCTTCTCTTTTCCAAGTTAGTCATCCCAATCAATCAGTTATTTCCAATTCAATCCATTTCAATTAAACAAGCACTTACTATGTACAAGGTGTTTCCTTCAAACCACTTTTCAAATGACATGAATGTGAGGTCCACCACCATCTTGGTCATTCTGGTGGACATTTTCCAACTTCCAAGGTCCTTCCTCAAATATAACATATACACCAGGGACCAGGATTGTCAAGTTCCACTTTTTTATTACTGGATGTTGTCTCTCTTGATGCAGCTGAGGATGAAATTCATGTCATCTGTGTCCCATACTCCCCATTTTTCACCTTCCAAAATGCCAGATTACAGTAGTGTCCTCACCACACTTGTATGGCCTCCAGGATTGCTTCACTCACTGCTTTCCTATGATGGGCTTTGTGTATTGTATAATTCTGAATAGCTCTTAAGAAGAAAAATATTTTCATTAAATTCATACCAGAGCTACAAATCCAGATGATACTTTTTGTGCTCAGTGAAGTATTTTAATTTAATCAGAGACCATTTCTAGATTCTAGAAAGGGTAAAGTCTACTCCACACTAAGCACATTTTGTGTCATCTGGTTTTGACAATCTCCAGGCCAATATTTAGACTTTACCAGTAAAATCTGCATAGAAAATTAGGGCTCTGAATGTCTTCCACTGTCTGCATTTTTACTGCTCAGTTTCCCTGTGTAAATTAAGTGGCTTAGTATTTCTAAACAAAACAATTCTAATTAATTAGAAATACCTGTAAAAGAAAAAATGGAATCTATTTTAGCTAATAAAAAAAAGAATTCTAGAAACTTTAAGTCTTGACCTTTTGGCCAGGACAAGTAATTGTATTGTACCAGGTTTGGCTTCATTCTGAGTCACAAGAGTTGAGTCATTGAATGATGTCAAAGGAGTATCGGCTGAGTCAGTGTTTGCAAAGATAGTCAGTCCTTAGAAAACCATTGAAGAACCTTAGACCTTAAGGTGCTATGTGAGGAGAAAGGAATGTTTAGGAGCCATCATGAGGGGGTGGGCTTCTAGGACAAGTGCCATATTTAGGGCTAGTCATGGAGGGTTGACATCAATGGAGCCAGGTAAGGGAGGGAGACACAGACCCCAGAACATGGGCATGAGACTGATGTAGATGAGGCTACAGTGTAGGACCAGGAAGGATAGTAATCTGACCCTCCCACTAGAAACTTTCTGTTTTACCTAATTATCTTGCTAACTAGATATCAAGAGGCAGCTTGGCAGAGTGGAAAGAGAGCTATCTTAGAGGCTGAAAGTTGTGGGTTCCAGTCCTGTCTCTGCTATATACCAGCTCTATCATTCTGAACAAGTTATATAATCTCCTAGTGTCCTAAAAACTCTCAAAGACCCTGCAGGGTAAGGTGTCAACTTACCCTGAGCTCCCAACGCTGCTAAACCAAAACCCAGAACTTAAACTCTATTTCTATTCTCTGCAGGATTATAAATGCTATCTCTTAAGTCTCTAAATCATATACTCTGGGGCAAAGTCTTGATAACCCCATCCTAGTTGTGGCTCTGTTCTTACATTTGATTCATTTGTTTGAAGCACCAAAAGATATGATGGGGGAAGGGGGCGGGACAGGGAGGAAACAACAAAGAAAAATTTTCAGGAATTATTGCCCTGTAAATCTTGTTGTCATTAAGATTCCTTGCCATACTAGTGAATTTTCCCATTAAAAGAGCATTTTCCCTTCTTGTTTCATGGTGTGTGTTTGTATATGAGAGGTGTGTGTGTGTGTGTGTGTGTGTGTGTGTGTGACTGAACTAACAAACAGCCAAAACAAATTCTTGCTTAAAGCAAAGAAAGACCTGGGAATTCAGTCTACTCAAAAAGATGGGTCATACCCATGTACCCTAAGGAGGTCAAAATTAGGGGAAAAAAAATAATTTAAAAACCAGAAAAAAAATTTTAAATTCCAAAAATGAAAAACTCTCCTGTTTATTGAAATATTAATAGCAGCATTTTCACCAAGATCATAGATTTAAAGAGATCCCAGAGATCTGGTTGGTAGTCCAACCCTTTCATTTTACAAATGAGAAATCTGAGAGCCAGAGGTGTGAAGTAATTTATTTAAGGTCATGCAACCAGTAACTATGAGAGTTGTGATCTCAGCCAAGATTGTCTGATACCAAATTGACCACATGACCTCTGGGATACCAAGGAATGGGAAGTAAAGTGGGTGTTCATCAGTTAAGGAAAGACTGAACTAATTGTAGCCTGTGAATGAAATGGAATATTATTATGGCATAAGAAATGATGGATATATGTAATTCAAAGAAAAATGGGGCAATGCGCATGAACTAAAGGATATAACAGTTAGTAAGACCACAAGAAAAATGTGCATCACTACAGTGACAGAAATGAAAAGAGTGTTAAAATGAAGTTTAATGTTGTGTCATGATAATGACCAATCTACCTGCTTGCAGACAAAAACTGAGGAAATTTACCTCTTGTTGGAAAAGTGGGCAGCCCTGGGTGTGGAGAGCCACCCACATTGTCTTGAAATAGTTGGCTTTGTTCAACTTTTTGTTTGGTCTGCTTGGTAGGAAATACTTAGAAATAACTGTAATGTCAAATAATAAGGCAACAATGAAGTTTTTAAAACTAATTTAAAAAAGGTTTAGGCCACCCCCTTTCAAAAAGGAGAGGTAGCCTAGAATAGGAAATAAAGAATAATAGTGCCTGCTGTGTGCCAGGGACTGTGCTAAATGCTTGTTACAGATGTTATCTCATTCAATCCTCTCAGCAGCCCTATGATATAGGTGTTACACTATTCCCCCATATTACGGTTGGAAAAAAAATTTTCTGAAAGAATGATTTGCACAGGGTTACAAAGCTAATAAGTGCTTGCAGTCAGTTTGGAACTCGCGCCTTTCTGAACAAAGCTGTTCAGCTGCCTCTAGTTAGTGGAAAGATTGTGTTTGTCCTTTGTTCTCAAAGAGGACCATGACATCAGGGAGATGATGACATGACTTGCAGTTGACTTTGGTTTGAGTGAGGAGGGATTGTGCAAGATCACCTGACTTCTCCTCCAGGGCCATCTGGGTCCAGTAGCTACATACCCATTAGGACAATTGGAGATGGCTCAGAATGGCCCTGGACTCAGGGAATCTGACTTCAAAGCCCTGCTCTGATTCTTACTACTGAGATCATCTTAAACAATTGATTTCACCTCTCTGTGCCTCAGTTTCCTCATTGATACAGTAAGAGGATTGGACTAGATAAATTCCAAAGCTCCTTGTTTCTTTGTCTCATTGCATAGACAGAGATATATCAGCAATTCCTTCTCTTCTGTCCTCACCAAATGTTATCTTCTACCTTGATAGTGTAAGAGAGGAAAAGATCAATGTAATTCACCTCCTGAATCCTGCATTCCAGCTTAATTCAACTTCACAAATATTTATTCATGGCCTGGTAGGTGCAAAGCATTGCTAGCCCCTATGGGACTATTAGAGAGGGACCTAACCTGACATACATGTGCACATTGGACTGCTGGTTTCAGGGCCATTGCTCAGAACTGAACAGGTGTATAACACCTCTGACTTAATGCCACATTGACTGTTGGTGGCTGGTTTACTGCCTTTAAAAGCTGCACACGTAATTGCATACAGTAATGCTTTGCTGGTAAAATAAATACCATCCCACACTAAAATAAATACATTGCAGGAGGAGGTTCGGGTAGACATAAATTAATCATTTACCCATTAGCCAATATACACAGGAAAGAAATAGATCACTTATTAAAGATTGTCTCATCTGTAAAATAGAGAGAAAAAAATAAGACACTGATGGATTTTTACCAGGGAGCTGAAAAGAGAAAAAATGAATAGATGTTATAAATGACATGGCAGTCATTTAAAAGTACATCATAAATGTGAAATTAATAATATTTGTCCTAATTCAGATTCAGCACTTTCTGTATTAAATATATCTTTGTTCCTGGTGAAACAGACAAATCAATTTGAGTCTTTTTATTTTTTGTCTTAGAGGGCCAGGCGTATTTCAAGGCATTCAAAGTACCCTGGAAAGTAGTGACTGGTCAATGGGGAGAATGACTCTGTAGAGTCCAGGCAGAGTGTATTGGAAAGAGTGTCTAGATTATAGGCAGGCCTTTTGAGGTTATATCCAGGGTCCTGTCTCTCATACCTATGCGGCCTTAGACACATCACTTCTACTCACCAGCGACCAGTTTCTCTTTTTTGTTAAGAAAGATGGAGTTAGACTGGATCTCTCCCTATTGATTATAGGGTCATAGGTCTCAAGCTGCAAGGAACTTTAGAAAGGTCAGTAATCTAAACCCCTCATTTTACATATGAGGAAACTGAGGTCCAGAGGAACTGTAAGCCTTGTCCGAGTTAGAATTTGAACTCAAGCCCTGTGAGCCCATTTTAAATGTTCCTTCCATTCTAATATGCCACTTGTAAGAGATAAAATGCCACCTTCTCCCCTTGGCCTGTAAAAGGCCTTCATGGCTGGCTCCAATATCTTTGCAGAGCTATTTTACATTATTCCTCCTTGTGCATTCTACATTCCAACCGTATATGACTGTACATGACTTTCCATCTCCTGCCTATATCTCTTTACCACTTCTTAGAAGCCCTATTTTCTTTCAAAGCTAAATTCAGATACCACTTCCTAAAGGAGGCAGAATCTTTCCTGAACTCCACCCCACAGTTCAGTGCCTTCCCACAAAAAAATTACCAAGTGTTCATTCTGTATATGGTTTATATAAACTCACACATATAAGGATGTCTCTCTCCAATGATTCTTCAGCTCAGGTCCTTAACAAATACCTAGACTATAAGCCTTTTCCAAGGAAATACTGATTGATTGATTGGTTGATTGATTGATTAAAATCAACCCTTCTTTATCCCGCCCTTTGGAAGCCCTGTTTCCATCCAAAACTCAGCTCACGGCCTATTTCCTTCACAAAGCCACTCTGAGCCTTCCCCACCTCCCTCAGTTGTTACAGACACAACCCCTGCCAAATGACTTTAGATTTGCTTCTCTCCTTAGAAGGGAAGGGTCTAGCATGGTTAACAGGAATTTCTTGAATATTTTAGTGAATGGCGTCAAATCTTGGATGCTGAGCAAACTAAGTAAGACCCGTGACCCCCTTTTGCCCTGGACAGTTGATGTGGTTGGTTGGAGGAGGGCATAGGTTTCAGCTTTAGGAAAATCACTCACCTCTTGGCATGCAGCATGCAATACCTTTCATGCATCCTTTCTGCTAAAGAACATGGGCTGGAGTCAGGCCCCTGTGTCTGTCTGTCAAGGGACACAACCATTTAGCCCAATGGAGAGAGTCAATGTGTGCTTTTCAGCCAGCTTTCAGAAACGGTTTGCACTGTATCCTTGAACAACTTTCATTCCTTTGAAAAAATCTCTTTAACAGGAAGCTAAAAAAGAGAGAGAACATCTGCAACAAACAGTATACCTTATGTTTAAAACAAAAGAGGATTGGAGCCTTATCAGAAAGCCCTAATGATGAAAGAAGCTGCCCAGCACGGAGCTTCTCTCCGTCAAAAGAATGATTTCACACTCCACATCCCTTTGCCTCTCAATGACAAAGTGTCCTGGGTGTCCCATGGTACTTTCCTCTACAGAGATGGTGAATATCGACAACTCTATTCCTTCACCGCTAGCATGACAATTTGTTGGCTGGAGTTGGCTGAAATTGTGCCAGCTCTGCCTGCCACTAGCTGTGCCTCTCAACCTTGGTCTGCCTCAGTTTCCTCAACTATAAAATGGCAATATTTATACCTCTCCCCTCCAGGGTTGTTCCAAGGATCAAGCGGAATATTTGCGCAGTGCTTGGCACTGATCCCAGCATACAGTAGGTGCTATCTAAATGCTAGTAATGATGATGATGATGATGAAGTCACTGGCTGTCATTAGACAGAGTTGAGATATTATTTATTATCATTTGGGGTTGGAGAATAAAGAGGCTGGGTGACATAGTAGGCAAAGCAGTGCACGTGGTGTCGGGAATATTGGGGCAGAATCCCCACCTCTAATGCTTAGTGGTCAGCCCAGACTCTTGTTTTTGTCTTTGTGTACCTAGCACAATGTCTGGCACATGGCAAGACCTTAATAAATGCTTCTAGAATGGAATTAACCCCTCTGCACCTCTGGCAACTCAGGATAGAACTTGGATTCTAGTAACTTGTGTTACCTGTGGCACAAGGTTTTTGTCCTTCTGGCAAAATTCCGGCATTTTGAAGTATTGACATGGGGAGAAAAAATCCAGGCTTTGCCCCTTACTACCCATGTGACCCTGGGCCAGTCACTCACCCTCTGGACCTCAGTTTCCTCAGCTGTAAAATGAGGGAGTTGAATTCATTGGCTTCTCAGGTCTGTTCTGGCTCTAATTCTAAGTCCGCAGACCTGAATTATACTGAGGAGAGAACAAGCACAAAAGTTTCTTGAACTCCATTTGATGCTCTGACATTTGATTCCCACAAGGAAGTTACAGCCAAGCACCCTTTTTCCTGCTTATCTGAATGACTTGGCTTTAACAGATGGATCCAATCTGTTTTGGGTCAGCATCAGTTATCAGCTTCAGATCCAGCTAACCCATTCTGCAGAGAAATCGTTCTGGCCAAGCGATGCAACTGGCAAGTTTGTGGTTGTAGCTATTATTTGACCTTTGAAGAAGATCCCATGAAATCCATCTTGCCTCCTTCCCCCACCAGAGGAGAGGTGGGCAGACTTTTAAAGCTTCTCCAGAAGGAAGCATTTCAATCAAATGTTTAGGAAGCCTTTGGCACTGTACTCTGTTAGGCACATGAAACACAAAGCCAACAGGAAGACCAGCCCTTGCCCTCAAGGGGCTTATGTGCTATTGGGGGAATTGTGATCAGTCAAAAGCATTTATTAAGCACCTCCTGTGTACAAGACATCGTGTTTGACACTGGCAATGCAAGGACGAAAGCATGAAATAATCCCTGCTGTCATTCTATGAGGGATTTCAGCATCTCCAAGTACATAAAGAAAAACAATCAGAATAAATCCAAGGTGGTTAGGGAGGGAAGACCAGGGAAGGCTTTGTGTAGAATGCAGTGTTTGAGCTAAACCTTAAATAAAATGAGGAGCTCCAAAAAGACCAGGGTTAAGCAGGGAAATCAATCTTCTTCATCTGGAAGAAGGTGAGGAATTCTTTGAGGCAGGGGGAGTGTATTTCAGACATGGGAGATGGCCAACGCCTTGACTTAGAAGTGGGTGATGGGGTATCAGGTGTGAGGAATAGTAGAAAGGCCACTTTGACTAGATGAGTGTAGAAAGAGGAGGAATGTACAAAGAGTCTGCAAAGATAGGTTGAGGCCAGGTTGTGAAAGGCTTTAAAAGTCAGAGGAGTTTACATGTGATCCTAGTGATAACAGAGAACCTTGGAGTTCATCAAGGAGTGGGGAGGATCTACCCACTGCAATGTTCGGTACTTGCCCTTCCAGAATGAGGCTGGCTATAGTTCCTATTCAGGGATCTAAGGATACCTCTGAGTGGTTATCCTGTCTTTTTCTTATGCTATCTGGTCTGGCCCCCATTTCAGGGGTTTCTTCCCCCCATTTGTCTAATTAGCACCTCAGTTCCATCTAACCAATTAACATCTCCTAGCTTTAATCCAAAGATATTACAAGCAGAGAAATAACAAACATTTCTCTCCATAACATGTTGAACACATTTTCCCCTATGCCACCTCAGTTCCTGGGCAGAATGGACTTAATGCAATTTCTATGTAGCATTGCCTGATCAGATTCATCTATTACTATCATTATTATCTATCATATTATTATAATATTTTTATCTATTACTACTATTATCCATCTATTCATCTATTTACAACGTGCCAAGCACTGTGTCGACAGGTGAATAAATCTGCATCTTAGGTACTGCTGGCCTAAGTTAAGTGTGTTGCTTGGTACTGCTCTCCTCTCTGTCAGGCTTCCATCAGATCTCTGGTTCCCAGACATCTGCTGGCTCACCATTCTGTCTTTTGAAGCTCACAAGGTTGCATCTATCTCTACTCTCTTTCACCTAAAAACAAGAAAGAATGTACAACAGAGACCTAAACAATTGCAAGATCTAAGCTTATACATCTTCAAATGCTCTCCATTTCATATGGCAGCCTTAGAGAAGAGATAAAAGCTTAAAATTACAAAGGGTTTGATCCTTGCCTTCTCCAATGCCCAATGATCTGGGAAGAGTCAGAGACTAAG